>NC_030684.2:15491390-15694255 GCF_000004195.4 Xenopus tropicalis
AGTGTCTGCAATCCAATATGTAAGCCATAGGGCTCTTCATTCCCTACCGATGGTGCCGTAGCTCCTGCAGACAACCTGGTTAAATCACCTGCAGCCCCCAAACAAATGGCCGTCCCCAGCTTTAGATTCCCTAGGGCTGACAGGATTCTCTCACGTGCCTTCCCTGGTCCCCTGCTCCAGATCTTCTATCCACAGTCGCGTAACTAGACATCCCCGGGCCCTGGTGCAGCCGGACCCCCCACCCCCAGACACATTTTTGTACCCGAACTTACTACACCGGTGTGAGCGTCCAGTGGGCCCAGGATGATATGTATTACTGAATATAGGGAAATAGCAATACCGCTATGGGTTCCCTTACCTGAAAAACAGTACCTGTACTTGATCCCAACTAAGATATAATTACCTTATTGGGGCAGAACAGCCCTATTGGGTTTATTTAATGGTTAAATGATTCCTTTTCTCTGTAATAATAAAACAGTACCTGTACTTGATCCCAACTAAGATATAATTACCCCTTATTGGGGCAGAAACAGCCTATTGGGTTTATTTAATGGTAAATGATTCCTTTTCTCTGTAATAATAAAACAGTACCTGTACTTGATCCCAACTAAGATATAATTACCCCTTATTGGGGCAGAACAGCCCTATTGGGTTTATTTAATGGTTAAATGATTCCCTTTTCTCTGTAATAATAAAACAGTACCTGTACTTGATCCAACTAAGATATAAATAATCCTTATTGGATGCAAAACAATCCTATTGGGTTTAATTAATGTTTTATTGATTTTTTAGTAGACTTAAGGGATGGAGATCCAAATTACGGAAAGACCCCTTATCCGTAATACCCTTTGTACCGAGCATTCTGGATAACCGGCCCTATACCTGTATGTCCTTAGGCCTTTAATGGCACTTTGCCAGGGTGCCCCGAGGTGTCATCCAACTATGTTATTTACATAATCAGATAAATTAGGTTTAAAAGGACACACGTGGATCACGTTCAGCCATAATGCCTGTATATAACCTGCCTAACTGCTAGTTGACCCAGAGGAAGGATAAACCCCTTCTGAGGCCTCTCTATTTGCTGCAGGGGGGGGGGGATTCCTTCCTGACTGGACCAACTGGTACCACGATCTCCATAACCTGTATTCAGCCGTCAACCCATTCTAATCAGTCAGTACAGTACAACCAATCAGTGTTTTTACATATTTCTGGTTTGAGTTCTTGAGCCCAGTTGTATTTGGGGGTACAGTTCCCCTTATTATGGGGGGGCATTTCTTGCTGGGGGGGCAGTCCCAGTAGGGCCCTACTTTCCCCAATAGGCAGGTGTCGTGTAGATGTGCTTTTTGGCGAGGAGATCCTTATGGTTTGGGGCATTACAGAGAGGGGGGGTTGCCAGGCTATGATAGTATGGATGGTACAGGCCGAGGGCTCGGGGTACAGGGCTTGTTGCTGGTTACCAGATGGGTAACTGGTTTAGCCTTCAGTGTAATGGTGAGTACATGGCGTGAGTTGTTGCCTTATATATCAGCGCCCCCTGAGCCCCCACAGTACTGTAATCTTCTTTGCAGCTACAACTCTGTGTGTTTTGCTTTTATTGCCTCTGGCTATAATACCTTGAGCCTTAAGCTGCCATACGCGCACCAATGATATCGTAGGAAACCTTGTTCGGTGCGTTTGGGGAATCCATGGGAACCGGTATCTCAGGCTGCGGATATGGGTCGTCTCATCACTCACCGGGATAAAAGATTTTTATCAGTAACCACAAACACTAACCCACTGCTGTCCCGCAATACCCTAACCCACATCCCACTGTAACCCACAAACACTAACCCACTGCTGTCCCGCAATACCCTAACCCACATCCCACTGTAACCCACAAACACTAACCCACTGCTGTCCCGCAATACCCTAACCCACATCCCACTGTAACCCACAAACACTAACCCACTGCTGTCCCGCAATACCCTAACCCACATCCCACTGTAACCACACAAACACTAACCCACTGCTGTCCCGCAATACCTAACCCACATCCCACTGTAACCCACAAACACTAACCCACTGCTGTCCCGCAATACCCTAACCCACATCCCACTGTAACCCACAAACACTAACCCACTGCTGTCCCGCAATACCCTAACCCACATCCCACTGTACCCACAAACACTAACCCACTCCTGTCCCGCAATACCCTAACCCACATCCCACTGTAACCCACAAACACTAACCCACTGCCTGTCCCGCAATACCCTAACCCACATCCCACTGTAACCACAAACACTAACCCACTGCTGTCCCGCAATAACCTAACCCACATCCCACTGTAACCCACAAACACTAACCCACTGCTGTCCCGCAATACCTAACCCACATCCCACTGTAACCCACAAACACTAACCCACTGCTGTCCCGCAATACACCTAACCCACATCCCACTGTAACCCACAAACACTAACCCACTGCCTGTCCCGCAATACCCTAACCCACATCCCACTGTAACCCACAAACACTAACCCACTGCTGTCCCGCAATACCCTAACCCACACCCACTGTAACCCACAACACTAACCCACTCTGTCCCGCAATACCCTAACCCACTCCCACTGTAACCCACAAACACTAACCCCACTGCTAGTCACCGCCAATACCATAACCACCACCTCGCCCACTGTAACCCACAAACACTAACCCACTCGTCTCCGCCAATACCCTAACCCACATCCCACTGTAACCCACAAACACTAACCCACTCCTGTCCCGCAATACCCATAACCCACATCCCACTGTAACCCACCAAACACTAACCACTCTGTCCCGCAATACCATACCACAACCACAAACACATAACCCACTCCTGTCTCCGCAATACCTAACTCACATCCCACTAACCCACACAACACTAACCCACTCCTGTACCGCAATACCATAACCCACAAACACTAACCACTCTGTCCCGCAATACCCTAACCCACATCCCACTGTAACCCACAAACACTAACCCACTCCTGTCCCGCAATACCATAACCCACATCCCACTGTAACCCACAAAACACTAACCCACTCCTGTCCCGCAAATACCACCCACATCCCACTGTAACCACAAACATAACCCACTCCTGTCCCGCAATACCCTAACCACAATCCCACTGTAACCCACAAACACTAACCCACTCTGTCCGCAATACCATAACCCACATCCCACTGTAACCCCAAAACTAAACCCACTCGATCCCGCCAATACCATAACCCACAAACACAAACACATCAACCCACTGCCTGTCCCGCAATACCTAACCCACATCCCACCTGTAACCCACAAACACTAACCCACTGCTGTCCCGCAACCTAACCATAACCCACAAACACATAAACCCACTGTGTGCGAATACCTAACCCACATACTGTAACCACAAACACTAACCCACTGCACTGTTCCGCAATACCCTAACCCCACAAACACCTAACCACTGCTATTGTCCCGTGAATCCTAACCCAACATCCCACTGTACTAACCAACAAACACTAACCACTCCGTCCGCAATACCCTAACCCACCTTCCCACTGTAACCCACAAACACTAACCACACTATCTGACCCGCAAATCCTAACCCACTCCACCCACTGTAACCCACAAAACACTAACCACTCCTGACCCGCAATACCATAACCCACATCCCACCCTAACCCACATGACATAACCCACCCCTGACCCATAATACCCTAACCACATCCCACTGTAACCCAAAACACTAACCCACTCCTGTCCCGCAATACCATAACCCACATCCCACTGTAACCCACAAACACTAACCCACTCCTGTCCCGCAATACCAATACCCACATCCCACTGTAACCCACAAACCTTAACCATCTTACCCACAATACCATAACCCACATCCCACTGTAACCCACAAACATTAATCCACTCCTGACCGCAATACCATATCCCACATCCCATTAACCCACTCCTGATCCACAATACCCATAACTCACATCCCACTGTAACCCACAACACTAACCCACTCCTGTCCCGCAATACCATAACCCACATCCCACTGTAACCCACAAATATTAACCCACTCCTTTCCCGCAATACCATAACCCACATCCCACTGTAACCCACAAACACTAATCCACTCCTGTCCCGCAATACCATAACCCACATCCCACCCTCACCCACAAAATATTAACCCACTCCTGACCCGCCAATACTATAACCCACATCCCACCCTCACCCCACAAAATATTAACCCACTCAATGGCCCTAGAGTAGCAGCATGGAATCCATGATCAACAAAGCTATACCCCTATACAAGCTAACGTACATAAGGAGAGGGTGCCCTCAAAATTTGATAAAATATGGTCACCATGGATAGACGCAGAACCCCCCTAAGATATGCAGGTCAGGGAGGTACCCCCCATATCCCCCCCTTGAATAAACCTACACACCCAGACACAAGGTAACAGTGTAACCCCAATATCTCACTAAGGCCCTGAAGGGCAGGCTAGTAACCAGAAACACAGCTTGAATGGCAAATAGCATCGGTATCTGCAAAGAAGGCACTGCAATGTTATTATTGTTATGTTGTTATTTACTTTATTTACTTTCTGTACAACAAGTAAATGACAATGGAAACAATATACTGCAACTATGTACATTTACACTCAATAAAAGAATTGTTATAAAAAAATATATATATATATAACCCACTCCTGATCCCACAATACCATAACCCACATCCCACCCTAACCCACAAACACTAACCCACTCCTGATCCCACAATACCATAACCCACATCCACCCTAACCCACAAACACTAACCCACTCCTGTCCCGCAATACCCTAACCCACATCCCACTGTAACCCACAAACACTAACCCACTCCTGTCCCGCAATACCCTAACCAACATCCCACTGTAACCCACAAACATTAACCCACTCCTGTCCCGCAATACCATAACCCACATCCCACTGTAACCCACAAACATTAACCCACTCCTGACCCCAAATATTATAACCCCACATCCCACCCTAACCCACAAGACATTAACCCACTCCTGCAGTTGTTAGAAGATTCTGATATCCATGATGAAGAGAACATGGAGGGCTGCCATCGGGACCACGATGTTAAAGATGTTTGTGGGGGGCCCAAGGATGGTAATTAGGCCCCCTATTTATGCCCCCGACCCTCCCCCGATGGCTGCCTCGTTGTTGATGTTTCAGTGCTTCGTTCCTAAGGAGAGATTGTTCAGTGTTATCCATGGAGTAGGTGAGTATATAATAATTCTGCAATTTGTTCCTTTACTGTGACCATGACCCGCAATTCCATAACCCACATCCCACTGTAACCCCCAAACACTAACCCACTCCTGTCCCACAATACCCTAACCCACATCCCACTGTAACCCACAAACACTAACCCACTCCTGTCCCGCAATACCATAACCCACATCCCACTGTAACCCACAAACACCAAACCCACTCCTTACCCGCAATACCATAACCCACATCCCACCCTAACCCACAAACATTAACCCACTCCTGACCCGCAATACCATAACCCACATCCCACCCTAACCCACAAACATTAACCCACTCCTGACCCGCAATACCATAACCCACATCCCACTATAACCCACAAACACTAACCCACTCCTGACCCGCAATAGTCCCAGTAGGGCCCTACTTTCCCCAATAGGCAGGTGTTGTGTAGATGTGCTTTTTGGCGAGGAGATCCTTATGGTTTGGGGCATTACAGAGAGGGGGGGTTGCCAGGCTATGATAGTATGGATGGTACAGGCCGAGGGCTCGGGGTACAGGGCTTGTTGCTGGTTACCAGATGGGTAACTGGTTTAGCCTTCAGTGTAATGGTGAGTACATGGCGTGAGTTGTTGCCTTATATATCAGCACCCCCTGAGCCCCCACAGTACTGTAATCTTCTTTGCAGCTACAACTCTGTGTGTTTTGCCTTTTTATGCCTCTGGCTATAATACCTTGAGCCTTAAAGCTGCCCCATACGCGCACCATGATATCGCAGGAAACCTTGTTCGGTGCGTTTTGGGGAATCCATGGGAACCGGTATCTCAGGCTGCGGATATGGGTCGTCTCATCACTCAGCCGGGATAAAAGATTTTATCAGTAACCCAACCCCACATCCCACGTAACCCACAAACACTAACCCACTGCCTGTCCCGCATAATTACCCCTCCAACGCCACATCCCACCTGTAACCCACAAACACTAACCCACTGCCTGTCCGCAATACCCTAACCCACATCCCACTGTAACCACACAAAACACATAACCCACTGCTGTCCCGCAATACCCCTAACCCACTAATCCCCACTGTAACCCACAAAACACATAACCCACTGCTGTCCCGCCAAAACCCTAACCCAATTCCCACTGTAAACCCACAAACACTAAATCCCACTTGCCAATATAACCCACATCCAGCCCTAACCCACCCACATCCCACTGTTAACCCACAAACACTAACCCACTGCTGTCCCGCAATACCCTAACCCACATCCCACTGTAACCCACAAACACTAACCCACTGCTGTCCCGCAATACCCTAACCCACATCCCACTGTAACCCACAAACAACTAACCCACTGCTGTCCCGCAATACCCTAACCCACATCCCCACTGTAACCCACAACACTAACCCACTGCTGTCCCGCAATACCCTAACCCACATCCCACTGTAACCCACAAACACTAACCCACTGCTATCCCGCAATACCCTAACCCACATCCCACTGTAACCCACCAAACACTAACCCACTCCTGTCCCGCAATACCCTAACCCACATCCCACTGTAACCCACAAACACTAACCCACTGCTGTCCCGCGCAATACCCTAACCCACATCCCACTGTAAACCCACAAACACTAACCCACTGCTGTCCCGCAATACCCTAACCCACATCCCACGTAACACAAACACTAACCATCGCATACCCTAACCACATCCCACTGTAACCCACAAACACTAACCCACTCCTGTCCCGCAATACCCTAACCCACATCCCACTGTAACCCACAAACACTAACCCACTGCTGTCCCGCAATACCCTAACCCACATCCCACTGTAACCCACAAACACTAACCCACTGCTGTCCCGCAATACCCTAACCCACATCCCACTGTAACCCACAAACACTAACCCACTGCTGTCCCGCATACCCTAACCCACATCCCACTGTAACCCACAAACACTAACCCACTGCTGTCCCGCAATACCCTAACCCACATCCCACTGTAACCCACAAACACTAACCCCACTGCTGTCCCGCAATACCCTAACCCACATCCCACTGTAACCCAACAAAACACTAACCCCACTGCCTGTCCCGCAATACCCTAACCCACATCCCACTGTAACCCACAAACACTAACCCACTGCCTGTCCCGCAATACCCTAACCCACATCCCACTGTAACCCACAAACACTAAACCCACTGCTGTCCCGCAATACCCTAACCCACATCCCACTGTAACCCACAAACACTAACCCACTGCTATCCCGCAATACCCTAACCCACATCCCACTGTAACCCACAAACACTAACCCACTCCTGTCCCGCAATCCCTAACCCACATCCCACTGTAACCACAAACACTAACCCACTGCTTCCCGCAATACCCTAACCCACATCCCACTGTAACCCACAAACACTAACCCACTTCTGTCCCGCAATACCCTAACCCACATCCCACTGTAACCCACAAACACTAACCCACTGCTGTCCCGCAATACCCTAACCCACATCCCACTGTAACCCACAAACACTAACCCACTGCTGTCCCGCAATACCTAACCCACATCCCACTGTAACCCACAAAACACTAACCCACTGCTGTCCCGCAATACCTAACCCACATCCCACTGTAACCCACAAACACTAACCCACTCTGTCCCGCAATACCATAACCCACATCCCACTGTAACCCACAAACACTAACCCACTGCTGCCCGCAATTACCCTAACCACATCCCACTGTAAACCACAAACACTAACCCACTGCTGTCCCGCAATACCCTAACCCACATCCCACTGTAACCCACAAACACTAACCCACTGCCTGTCCCGCAATACCCTAACCCACATCCCACTGTAACCCACAAACACTAACCCACTGCTGTCCCGCAATACCCTAACCCACATCCCACTGTAACCCACAAACACTAACCCACTGCTGTCCCGCAATACCATAACCCACATCCCACTGTAAACCCACAAACACTAACCCACTCCTGTCCCGCAATACCCTAAACCCACATCCCACTGTAACCCACAAACACTAACCCACTGCTGTCCCGCAATACCCTAACCCACATCCCACTGTAACCCACAAACACTAACCCACTGCTGTCCCGCAATACCATAACCCACAAACACAAACACTAACCCACTGCTGTCCCGCAATACCCTAACCCACATCCCACTGTAACCCACAAACACTAACCCACTGCTGTCCCGCAATACCATAACCCACAAACACTAACCCACTGCTGTCCCGCAATACCCTAACCCACATCCCACTGTAACCCACAAACACTAACCCACTGCTGTCCCGCAATACCATAACCCACATCCCACTGTAACCCACAAACACTAACCCACTGCTGTCCCGCAATACCCTAACCCACAAACACTAACCCACTGCTGTCCCGTAATACCCTAACCCACATTCCCACTGTAACCCACAAACACTAACCCACTCCTGTCCCGCAATACCCTAACCCACCTCCCACTGTAACCCACAAACACTAACCCACTTCTGACCCGCAATACCCTAACCCACGTCCCACTGTAACCCACAAACACTAATCCACTCCTGACCCGCAATACCATAACCCACATCCCACCCTAACCCACATGACATTAACCCACTCCTGACCCATAATACCCTAACCCACATCCCACTGTAACCCACAAACACTAACCCACTCCTGTCCCGCAATACCATAACCCACATCCCACTGTAACCCACAAACACTAACCCACTCCTGTCCCGCAATACCATATCCCACATCCCACTGTAACCCACAAACATTAACCCATTTCTTACCCACAATACCATAACCCACATCCCACTGTAACCCACAAACATTAATCCACTCCTGACCCGCAATACCATATCCCACATCCCATTGTAACCCACTCCTGATCCACAATACCCTAACTCACATCCCACTGTAACCCACAAACACTAACCCACTCCTGTCCCGCAATACCATAACCCACATCCCACTGTAACCCACAAATATTAACCCACTCCTTTCCCGCAATACCATAACCCACATCCCACTGTAACCCACAAACACTAATCCACTCCTGTCCCGCAATACCATAACCCACATCCCACCCTCACCCACAAAATATTAACCCACTCCTGACCCGCAATACTATAACCCACATCCCACCCTCACCCACAAAATATTAACCCACTCAATGGCCCTAGAGTAGCAGCATGGGAATCCATGATCAACAAAGCTATACCCCTATACAAGCTAACGTACATAAGGAGAGGGTGCCCTCAAAAATTTGATAAAATATGGTCACCATGGATAGACGCAGAACCCCCCTAAGATATGCAGGTCAGGGAGGTACCCCCCATATCCCCCCCTTGAATAACCTACACACCCAGACACAAGGTAACAGTGTAACCCCAATATCTCACTAAGGCCCTGAAGGGCAGGCTAGTAACCAGAAACACAGCTTGAATGGCAAATAGCATCGGTATCTGCAAAGAAGGCACTGCAATGTTATTATTGTTATGTTGTTATTTACTTTATTTACTTTCTGTACAACAAGTAAATGACAATGGAAACAATATACTGCAAACTATGTACATTTACACTCAATAAAAGAATTGTTATAAAAAAATATATATATATATTAACCCACTCCTGATCCCACAATACCATAACCCACATCCCACCCTAACCCACAAACACTAACCCACTCCTGATCCCACAATACCATAACCCACATCCCACCCTAACCCACAAACACTAACCCACTCCTGTCCCGCAATACCCTAACCCACATCCCACTGTAACCCACAAACACTAACCCACTCCTGTCCCGCAATACCCTAACCAACATCCCACTGTAACCCACAAACATTAACCCACTCCTGTCCCGCAATACCATAACCCACATCCCACTGTAACCCACAAACATTAACCCACTCCTGACCCCAAATATTATAACCCACATCCCACCCTAACCCACAAGACATTAACCCACTCCTGCAGTTGTTAGAAGATTCTGATATCCATGATGAAGAGAACATGGAGGGCTGCCATCGGGACCACGATGTTAAAGATGTTTGTGGGGGCCCAAGGATGGTAATTAGGCCCCCTATTTATGCCCCCGACCCTCCCCCGATGGCTGCCTCGTTGTTGATGTTTCAGTGCTTCGTTCCTAAGGAGAGATTGTTCAGTGTTATCCATGGAGTAGGTGAGTATATAATAATTCTGCAATTTGTTCCTTTACTGTGACCATGACCCGCAATTCCATAACCCACATCCCACTGTAACCCCCAAACACTAACCCACTCCTGTCCCACAATACCCTAACCCACATCCCACTGTAACCCACAAACACTAACCCACTCCTGTCCCGCAATACCATAACCCACATCCCACTGTAACCCACAAACACAAACCCACTCCTTACCCGCAATACCATAACCCACATCCCACCCTAACCCACAAACATTAACCCACTCCTGACCCGCAATACCATAACCCACATCCCACCCTAACCCACAAACATTAACCCACTCCTGACCCGCAATACCATAACCCACATCCCACTATAACCCACAAACACTAACCCACTCCTGACCCGCAATAGTCCCAGTAGGGCCCTACTTTCCCCAATAGGCAGGTGTTGTGTAGATGTGCTTTTTGGCGAGGAGATCCTTATGGTTTGGGGCATTACAGAGAGGGGGGGTTGCCAGGCTATGATAGTATGGATGGTACAGGCCGAGGGCTCGGGGTACAGGGCTTGTTGCTGGTTACCAGATGGGTAACTGGTTTAGCCTTCAGTGTAATGGTGAGTACATGGCGTGAGTTGTTGCCTTATATATCAGCACCCCCTGAGCCCCCACAGTACTGTAATCTTCTTTGCAGCTACAACTCTGTGTGTTTTGCCTTTTTATTGCCTCTGGCTATAATACCTTGAGCCTTAAGCTGCCCATACGCGCACCAATGATATCGCAGGAAACCTTGTTCGGTGCGTTTGGGGAATCCATGGGAACCGGTATCTCAGGCTGCGGATATGGGTCGTCTCATCACTCAGCCGGGATAAAAGATTTTTATCAGTAACCCACAAACACTAACCCACTGCTGTCCCGCAATACCCTAACCCACATCCCACTGTAACCCACAAACACTAACCCACTGCTGTCCCGCAACCTACCCAACCCTAACCCACATCCCACTGTTAACCCACAAACACTAACCCACTGCTGTCCCGCAATACCCTAACCCACATCCCACTGTAACCCACAAACACTAACCCACTGCTGTCCCGCAATACCCTAACCCACATCCCACTGTAACCCACAAACACTAACCCACTGCTATCCCGCAATACCCTAACCCACATCCCACTGTAACCCACAAACACTAACCCACTGCTGTCCCGCAATACCCTAACCCACATCCCACTGTAACCCACAAACACTAACCCACTGCTATCCCGCAATACCCTAACCCACATCCCACTGTAACCCACAAACACTAACCCACTCCTGTCCCGCAATACCCTAACCCACATCCCACTGTAACCCACAAACACTAACCCACTGCTGTCCCGCAATACCCTAACCCACATCCCACTGTAACCCACAAACACTAACCCACTGCTGTCCCGCAATACCCTAACCCACATCCCACTGTAACCCACAAACACTAACCCACTGCTGTCCCGCAATACCCTAACCCACATCCCACTGTAACCCACAAACACTAACCCACTGCTGTCCCGCAATACCCTAACCCACATCCCACTGTAACCCACAAACACTAACCCACTGCTGTCCCGCAATACCCTAACCCACATCCCACTGTAACCCACAAACACTAACCCACTGCTGTCCCGCAATACCCTAACCCACATCCCACTGTAACCCACAAACACTAACCCACTGCTGTCCCGCAATACCCTAACCCACATCCCACTGTAAACCCACAAACACTAACCCACTGCTGTCCCGCAATACCCTAACCCACATCCCACTGTAACCCACAAACACTAACCCACTGCTGTCCCGCAATACCCTAACCCACATCCCACTGTAACCCACAAACACTAACCCACTGCTGTCCCGCAATACCCTAACCCACATCCCACTGTAACCCACAAACACTAACCCACTGCTGTCCCGCAATACCCTAACCCACATCCCACTGTAACCCACAAACACTAACCCACTGCTGTCCCGCAATACCATAACCCACATCCCACTGTAACCCACAAAACACTACCCATCCTGTCCCGCAATACCCTAACCCACATCCCACTGTAACCCACAAACACTAACCCACTGCTGTCCCGCAATACCCTAACCCACATCCCACTGTAACCCACAAACACTAACCACTGCTGTCCCGCAATACCATAAACCCACAAACACAAACACTAACCACTGCTGTCCCGCAATACCCTAACCACATCCCACTGTTAACCCACAAACACTAACCCACTGCTGTCCCGCAATACCATAACCCACAAACACTAACCCACTGCTGTCCCGCAATAACCCTAAACCCACATCCCACTGTAACCACAAACACTAACCCACTGCTGTCCCGCAATTACCATAACCCACATCCCACTGTAAACCCACAAAACACTAACCCACTGCTGTCCCGCAATACCCTAACCCACAAACACTAACCCACTGCTGTCCCGTAATACCCTAACCCACATCCCACTGTAACCCACAAACACTAACCCACTCCTGTCCCGCAATACCCTAACCCACCTCCCACTGTAACCCACAAACACTAACCCACTTCTGACCCGCAATACCCTAACCCACGTCCCACTGTAACCCACAAACACTAATCCACTCCTGACCCGCAATACCATAACCCACATCCCACCCTAACCCACATGACATTAACCCACTCCTGACCCATAATACCCTAACCCACATCCCACTGTAACCCACAAACACTAACCCACTCCTGTCCCGCAATACCATAACCCACATCCCACTGTAACCCACAAACACTAACCCACTCCTGTCCCGCAATACCATATCCCACATCCCACTGTAACCCACAAACATTAACCCATTTCTTACCCACAATACCATAACCCACATCCCACTGTAACCCACAAACATTAATCCACTCCTGACCCGCAATACCATATCCCACATCCCACTGTAACCCACTCCTGATCCACAATACCCTAACTCACATCCCACTGTAACCCACAAACACTAACCCACTCCTGTCCCGCAATACCATAACCCACATCCCACTGTAACCCACAAATATTAACCCACTCCTTTCCCGCAATACCATAACCCACATCCCACTGTAACCCACAAACACTAATCCACTCCTGTCCCGCAATACCATAACCCACATCCCACCCTCACCCACAAAATATTAACCCACTCCTGACCCGCAATACTATAACCCACATCCCACCCTCACCCACAAAATATTAACCCACTCAATGGCCCTAGAGTAGCAGCATGGGAATCCATGATCAACAAAGCTATACCCCTATACAAGCTAACGTACATAAGGAGAGGGTGCCCTCAAAAATTTGATAAAATATGGTCACCATGGATAGACGCAGAACCCCCCTAAGATATGCAGGTCAGGGAGGTACCCCCCATATCCCCCCCTTGAATAACCTACACACCCAGACACAAGGTAACAGTGTAACCCCAATATCTCACTAAGGCCCTGAAGGGCAGGCTAGTAACCAGAAACACAGCTTGAATGGCAAATAGCATCGGTATCTGCAAAGAAGGCACTGCAATGTTATTATTGTTATGTTGTTATTTACTTTATTTACTTTCTGTACAACAAGTAAATGACAATGGAAACAATATACTGCAAACTATGTACATTTACACTCAATAAAAGAATTGTTATAAAAAAATATATATATATATTAACCCACTCCTGATCCCACAATACCATAACCCACATCCCACCCTAACCCACAAACACTAACCCACTCCTGATCCCACAATACCATAACCCACATCCCACCCTAACCCACAAACACTAACCCACTCCTGTCCCGCAATACCCTAACCCACATCCCACTGTAACCCACAAACACTAACCCACTCCTGTCCCGCAATACCCTAACCCACATCCCACTGTAACCCACAAACACTAACCCACTCCTGTCCCGCAATACCCTAACCCACATCCCACTGTAACCCACAAACATTAACCCACTCCTGTCCCGCAATACCATAACCCACATCCCACTGTAACCCACAAACATTAACCCACTCCTGACCCCAAATATTATAACCCACATCCCACCCTAACCCACAAGACATTAACCCACTCCTGCAGTTGTTAGAAGATTCTGATATCCATGATGAAGAGAACATGGAGGGCTGCCATCGGGACCACGATGTTAAAGATGTTTGTGGGGGCCCAAGGATGGTAATTAGGCCCCCTATTTATGCCCCCGACCCTCCCCCGATGGCTGCCTCGTTGTTGATGTTTCAGTGCTTCGTTCCTAAGGAGAGATTGTTCAGTGTTATCCATGGAGTAGGTGAGTATATAATAATTCTGCAATTTGTTCCTTTACTGTGACCATGACCCGCAATTCCATAACCCACATCCCACTGTAACCCCCAA
Source organism: Xenopus tropicalis (assembly GCF_000004195.4). Taxonomy (NCBI): domain Eukaryota; kingdom Metazoa; phylum Chordata; class Amphibia; order Anura; family Pipidae; genus Xenopus; species Xenopus tropicalis. The sequence goes on from NC_030684.2 coordinate 15,506,272, forward strand.
ACACTAACCCACTCCTGTCCCACAATACCCTAACCCACATCCCACTGTAACCCACAAACACTAACCCACTCCTGTCCCGCAATACCATAACCCACATCCCACTGTAACCCACAAACACAAACCCACTCCTTACCCGCAATACCATAACCCACATCCCACCCTAACCCACAAACATTAACCCACTCCTGACCCGCAATACCATAACCCACATCCCACCCTAACCCACAAACATTAACCCACTCCTGACCCGCAATACCATAACCCACATCCCACCTAACCCACAAACATTAACCCACTCCTGACCCGCAATACCATAACCCACATCCCACCCTAACCCACAAACATTAACCCACTCCTGACCCGCAATACCATAACCCACATCCCACCTATCACCCACAAACACTAACCCACTCCTGACCCGCAATACCATTACCCACATCCCACCCTCACCCACAAACACTAACCCACTCCTTACCCGCAATACCATAACCCACATCCCACCCTAACCCACAAACATTAACCCACTCCTTACTCGCAATACCATAACCCACATCCCACCCTAACCCACAAGACGATAACTTACATGTGCAGTTGTTAGAAGATGCTGTCTATGAAGATTCTCATTCATCCAGGTCATGATATACAGTATCTAGTAGAATTAAGTCTAAAACAACTGGACTTTTCTGAGTTTTTCTTGAAAACGTTTCACCACTCATCCGAGTGGCTTCTTCAGTTCAAATGACTGGTAGGGAATTCCCCGGTATTTAAACTCTTGATGGTAGTAGAGTCACAGACATCCAATCACAATGGTTCCATTGAACTTGTTCAGTTAGGTGTTAGCTGAAACTGACAGGTGTAAGAAGGTATGATCCAATCACAATGGTACCAAGATTCTCATTGATGAAGGTGTTAATCCTTCAAAGTACATGACTGGAAGTGTGAACTGTTGTGAAACTGCCGGGGTAAGGATGTCAACGCGCCATTGTATGTTGGTGACAAGCGGTGTCTCAGGCCCCCTCCTCTGTTCAGGGATGGTTTTTCCAGGTTGGCATAAATGGCCTCTTTCACACCTCTTTCAAACCATCTGTCCTCTCGGTCCAAAATATGCACGTTACTGTCCTCAAAAGAGTGACCTTTTTCTTTGAGGTGTAGATAGACCGCTGAGTCTTGTCCTGAGGAGTTTGCCCGCCTATGTTGGGCCATTCTCTTACAGAGAGGTTGTTTTGTCTCCCCAATGTATAAGTCTGAGCACTCTTCACTACACTGGACAGCATAGACCACATTACTTTTCATGTGCTTGGGTGTTGGGTCTTTCGGGTGCACCAGCTTCTGTCTCAGGGTGTTGCTGGGTTTGAAAAACACAGGAATGCGATGTTTGTTGAAAATTCTCCTAAGTTTTTCTGATGTTCCAGCAACATATGGAATGACTATGTTGTTTCGCCTGCTGTGTTCCTCCCTTCTGTTTGTAGGTCTGGTCTTTCTGTTGGTCTTTGATTTGGTTTTGATGAAGGCCCAGTCTGGGTACCCACAAGTTTTCAGAGCTCCTTTTAGATGTTTATATTCTTTCTCCTTGGCCTCTGCATTGGATGCCACAGTTTCAGCCCGATGATGTAGAGTCCTAATTACACCCAGTTTATGTTCCAAAGGGTGGTGGGAATCACCACCCACACAGACCAGTACTTGCTGTTTGATTCCCACCACCCTTTGGAACATAAACTGGGTGTAATTAGGACTTTACATCATCGGGCTGAAACTGTGGCATCCAATGCAGAGGCCAAGGAGAAAGAATATAAACATCTAAAAGGAGCTCTGAAAACTTGTGGGTACCCAGACTGGGCCTTCATCAAAACCAAATCAAAGACCAACAGAAAGACCAGACCTACAAACAGAAGGGAGGAACACAGCAGGCGAAACAACATAGTCATTCCATATGTTGCTGGAACATCAGAAAAACTTAGGAGAATTTTCAACAAACATCGCATTCCTGTGTTTTTCAAACCCAGCAACACCCTGAGACAGAAGCTGGTGCACCCGAAAGACCCAACACCCAAGCACATGAAAAGTAATGTGGTCTATGCTGTCCAGTGTAGTGAAGAGTGCTCAGACTTATACATTGGGGAGACAAAACAACCTCTCTGTAAGAGAATGGCCCAACATAGGCGGGCAAACTCCTCAGGACAAGACTCAGCGGTCTATCTACACCTCAAAGAAAAAGGTCACTCTTTTGAGGACAGTAACGTGCATATTTTGGACCGAGAGGACAGATGGTTTGAAAGAGGTGTGAAAGAGGCCATTTATGCCAACCTGGAAAAACCATCCCTGAACAGAGGAGGGGGCCTGAGACACCGCTTGTCACCAACATACAATGGCGCGTTGACATCCTTACCCCGGCAGTTTCACAACAGTTCACACTTCCAGTCATGTACTTTGAAGGATTAACACCTTCATCAATGAGAATCTTGGTACCATTGTGATTGGATCATACCTTCTTACACCTGTCAGTTTCAGCTAACACCTAACTGAACAAGTTCAATGGAACCATTGTGATTGGATGTCTGTGACTCTACTACCATCAAGAGTTTAAATACCGGGGAATTCCCTACCAGTCATTTGAACTGAAGAAGCCACTCGGATGAGTGGTGAAACGTTTTCAAGAAAAACTCAGAAAAGTCCAGTTGTTTTAGACTTAATTCTACTAGATATTAGAAGATGCTGTTTCCCTGATGAAGAGAACATGGAGGGCTGCCATCGGGACCACGATGTTAAAGATGTTTGTGGGGGCCCAAGGATGGTAATTAGGCCCCCTATTTATGCCCCCGACCCTCCCCCGATGGCTGCCTCGTTGTTCTCGTTTCAGTGCCTCGTTCCTAAGGAGAGATTGTTCAGTGTTATCCATGGAGTAGGTGAGTATATAATAATTCTGCAATTTGTTCCTTGTTACTCTTTGCATTTATATGCATGTTTTATATCACGTTCCCTTTTGCTGCTAATTTAAAGGCCAACTACAACTGTCTAATAATAACATGTTCTCCCCTCTCAGATGTTTGTCTCTCCTGTAGATTTAGCCCAGTTTAGTGAGCTCTGCCCTAATCCAATCTTAGTCTTTATTCTTGGTGGCTTTAGTTATAGAATGATATTGTATGTAGGAAAGCAGGAGAATATTGTAGGAATGGGAACAGTAAATGATTACAGTCTGTGCATCACATGAACTATAATGAGAATGAGCAGTTCCCCTACCTCTGTGCAGGTGTTGGGCGATATTCCTCTGCACCCCCCTTTCACCCCGGAGCTCGGCAATGAAAGGGTGCGTGAGGAGCTGCCTTGCAGATGGTCTCCTGCCTGGGTCTCTCTGCAGGCACTCGCTGATGAAGAAGCGGAACTCGTCACTCCTGGAAAAAAAAACGGTGGTAAAATGATAATTGTTTGTGTTACATTTCCCAGAGTTCACAGTGTGACGACTCCCTGATCCTGCCGCTCTGTACCCAACCCAATCACAGCACAGGCAGCAATAGGGGGTGAGCCCCTTCCCTTCTAAGGGTTCCACTGCTCTGCCTGAAATGGGGGGCTATTGCACTTACTTATGAACCCTGAATTATAAGGGTACATTTACCTGTGACCAAATTACTGTCTCTCTGGTTTTGCCTATATCTTAGCCCGGCTTGTATTGGCTGCCAGATACCGGCCCCAAGAGCTCAAGCTCAGCACGAGAGTCTGCGTTTGCGCATAGAGCTACACATATTACGCATCACCTTCACCCTTATTTCAGCCCGGACTGGGATACAAAATAGGCCCTGGCATTTCATATCCACAGAGGCCAAAACAGCCCCCCCAGCCCAATAAATAGCCACTGCCTATGGCATCTCACAGCATTTACCTGCCCTCACTTATTTCCCATTTATCCCTTCCCCATCCTTACTTTATGTCATATCCCAATGTCCCCCTCACCATAAAGTCTACCTTGCCCATTTCTCCACCTTTCCTGACTCATTCACACACCTTCTTACACGCTTTCCATTTCCCCACCCTCCCCACCTAACTGCCTATTCTACCCTCTTGCTGCCTTTTGCTATTCTAGTGAAAGGGACTCACCAATTGCCCCTTGATGGTAATGATGGAACTGGACCAGTTGTTATTCGCTGGATCAGCTTCTGCTTGGGAAGTCTTCTGAATGCTGGGATGTAAAGATACAACACAAAAACATGATGACTGATGAATACAACATTTGGGGGCGATTTACTTAAATTGACATTTTTACACTAGAAAGGTACTTGCCAGGTTTTAGTTACCAATTTACATTTCTGTTTTAAATTCTTATTAAATGGGTACATTTTCAAGTTTGAAAAGTCAAATTCTGAAAAAATTCCAGTTTCTTTACCTCAAAAAATTGTGTATTATGGAAACACAGCAAATTAAAATGCTAGTATATCACCCCCTTTGATTTTTATATTTAATAATACTCTATGTTACGGCGTGACACATAAATGCCCCCTGCCCATTCTACTAACAGTTCTACATGCAGTACAGTACACACACACACACACACACACTCTAGGGTTTACTTACGGAGATGTCCTTCCGCCATTTGAATGGCTGCAATCCCTAGTGACCAGATGTCAGCCTGGATATTACAATATGGGGGAAAAGACGAGTATTAGAGAAGATTATACACAGAGTACATGAAAATAATTGCAGTTGCAGATGATTTGGATACTTCTGATACCTATCCACCCACACCCTGATAGTGATTCTATTTGGCTTGCACAATAACAAATCCATTAGAAGCCTATAATCCAGTAGTGAATTGCTGTGACTTTTATGTCTAGAAAATGTCCCCAAATACCCCAAACTGAGAGTCTTGAGTGTTACATGGAGTGTGACATCCCCATAAAGCATAAGCAGTCTAATGGAGTTGGTTTCTATTATTCTTGTGTCCTGCACTTAAAATGCATTTCACTCTCTCATTTCAGATTCTCGTATCACAGAAACCACATTACGGCTCTGGATTCTCTGTTATGAGAGGGGTAAGTAAAGCGAGTGGAACATTTACACGCAGTTCACCCTGTGTAAGTGACATAGTTTAAAGCTTAATATATAAAACTCGCCCACGTTCTATTCCTTTCTATGGGATTTTTAGAAGTGTATTTATCAAATGGTGAGTTCTAACTTTCATTCATTGATAAATTGGCTTCTAAAAATCCCATAGGAATGAATAGAAAGTGAGTTTTTCTGTGTAATCTCACATTTTGCTAAATATGCCCCTAACTCTAAGCTAAAAGAGAGAGAAGACATGACAATACCTTATGGTCATATTCGCCGCTGTTTTGGGCAAAATGAGCCAGTACTTCCGGAGCCATGTATGCCATGGTCCCCGAAGTGCTGGCGCTCCTTCCTCCGATGGTCGCAAAGCAAAACTCGCCTAAAATTGTATGACAAAAGCAGGAATTAATGTTAGTTAGAAATACAAGCCAGCAGTAAACACCACGGAGAAAAAAATATCCTTGTGTCGCTTACCGATCTTCACCTCTCCGGATGAGGAGATGACAATGTGTTCGGGCTTGATGTCATGATGGATTATATTCTTCTCTTCCAGATGGTTAAGGCCCTGAGAAATCAAGAAAGCAAAAGTAAGTATATAAATATTTTGTACTCTTTGATTAATTAGAAATATGCAGAATAGCAGGAAGGAGTTTAACAGGTGACCTACCGTTATCACATTCTTGCAAATATAGGCGATCCATCTTTCGCCTAAGGTCCTTTTGGTGGCAATTAGCTCTTCTACAGTCGCACCGGTACAAAGCTCTGTAGCAATCTAGAAGAAAAAGAAAGAATATTTGGCCAACTATTTTAGTTACCTACAATTTTATTGGGAACCCGAGGAAAAGGCTTTGTGGCTTTAAGTCTTGGGGGGACTGCAGTATCAGCTAAATCTGACTCTTTCTTACCAAACTGGATCATGTATGGATCCAAAATGCTAGCTTGTGTATTAGATCAGTTACAATTGGCATGTTTGCTGCATAAATGTGTAACCTCTCTGAATCAAAACTTCCTTACCCATAGTCCTCCATGTTTTCGATGAGGCCTTATGATAAAAGGCCCCATAGAAGTCGACGATGTTCCGGTGGCCAGATACGATTTGAAGGATTTCGACTTCTTTTTCGATCTCCTGTTGCTTCTAGTTTCAAACAAAAGAAACAAGGTAAATAAAATGGATACAATAACAGTTTCAAACACCCCAACCTAACTTGTCGTTATGAAAAATGACAGCTTTGTAATATCCCTACTTGAGTATTGTATAATATGACCGAGACCCCTTGTGTTCTTTTATATCAAACTGCATTTGTTATTTTACTGTTACATAGTTATTAGGGGCCAGGGTATTTCACTGACTGTATTTGGTTAGCAAGTTCTCTTTCTACTGATAACCATAATGTAGGTATAACAAAAGACTAATTAGTATCTAATTAGAGTAATCATGAAGACACATTACCTTCTGATGTTGAATTATAATTATGGCCACTTCCCGTTGTTTTCTTTGGTGCCATCCCTGTTACAAAAGTAGGGAAAGAAGCTCAGTGATCATTACTAACGGAACGCTATGGGAAAGCAAAAAGCTATACAGTAGCATGTAAATATGGAAAGAACAAAGCTGTAGAGAGCACAACCAATGGACAGAATTACCCAAAAGCATGACACAAAGTGACTCATTTTAACACTGAATAAAATATCTTACAATGTAGACGACTCCGTTGGGGTCCTGCCCGATTGGCTCCCCTAGCTTCAAATACCTCCCGGGCTCCTGAAAAATAACATTGTATTTAATAATGTGATAATCAAACTAATATTATTCAGCTGGACAAATAACCTTTGTAACATGTGAGAAGCACAGAAGGTATAGGAGGAACTTGGGTGAAACAGAGGGTGGAAGGCTTTGGGCTGGAAAATGGAAGCCAAACTGTGAATGTTGTGGCAAAATACAGCTTTACAGCTACTTACTGGGTATTTCTCCGAGAGTGGGGTGATGTTATCCTCCTGAGGAAGAGAAAAAAGGGTTTAATCAGAGCAACTCATTTTGCGGAACTGCTAACATTGTATTTTGTAGAACAAGGAAAGGATTCATTCATTCTTAAAATAAATCCCCAGCTAACGGAGAAAAAATCCTCTGATTGCAGGACTATGTATAGTGAAGCCTGGATCTTGGCTTTAGTCTGCATTTTCTAGAAGGGCAATGAGAGATGTGGAAGGTCTGAGAGGCTGTAACGGAGGCAAAAAGTGGTGACCAACTGCCCCACTGAGCACTTGTGCATTTGACATTCAGGTAAGAGTGGAATGGGACTTACATAAGAGTTTGTATGATGTGGTGGGATAGGGGGCCCGAATAGGTTTAAAATGGTTTAATGATATATTGAGAGAAAAAATATTAAATTCAGCTCAAACCTCCTCAATCTCCTTCACCTCCTCCTCGCTCAGTTTCGTTGCTGAGCTCTCTGTTTGGCCGGTGTCGGGGCCAGTTTCCATCGGTGACTCCTGGGAAATATAAATACAGTTTTACAACATTAGTAAGAACAGAGCCCCAGTGGCTCCCTGCTCCCTTACTTGTGCATTTGATTGGTGGCTGCAAACTCTGCAGAACCTAACCCCCCCAATGTAAGTGTTAGTCAGAGGGGGCTTAAATTGCCATTTAAATTGCTATTTAATTCATTGCTGCTTACCTCAGTGGTCGCTAGCTGAGGTTCCTCACAGCTTTCCAAGGGTTCCTAGTTAAAGAAGAAAACATCATTGTATAAGATCAACTCACTTCAGTAGAGAATATGATCAAATAAATCTGTTCAATTAATTTAATTATATAATGAATTATGATCAGTGTCTTCTTTCTCTCATTGGTTATTACCTTGTAGCTGCTCGCCTCAGCTTGTTCTTCACAATCCTGGTTAAAAGACAGAAAAATGCAAGAATATTTAATAAATGGTATCAGTTTGTGCATTAACTGCACCATTTTTTGCTCAACCACAACTTGAGGCTGTAAATGAGCCCGACACAGTGGTGCTTATTTACTTGTATAGGGGGAATGGCAGATGTGGTGGATTCTCGGCCTGAGCTTAAACTCAGGCTGAATATCTTCCCCCTGTACCCCAAAAAGCTTATTGCGTGCCTGCACCTGGAGCCATTGTGTTGGCTGGAGCTATACTCAGGAGTTTCCCACCAAAATCCACTCTGTTTGCCTAAACCCAAGGCAGCGCAATGGCTCGGGGCGCCGGCACATCAAGTATTTAGGGACATGGGGTCGGACTCCCAGCCCGTGTTCACAAATTGCCCCCCTAAAGTGAATCTAAAATGTCTATCTCTATTGTGACCCTATTATTTTTTCTTACCTGGCAGATGTCCGGTTCCAGGATTTCTGGAGTCTCCTTAATAAAGAAAAGGTAAGAGAAAGATGTTCCACGTTGTAATAAAGAAGCTAATATACAGTCTTGTATAAAATATAGGGTGATTTTTATTTGCCCCTACTCTCCCCTCCCCGGCAGTAGCCTATGAGTTACATTGTATGAGTGGATGCAATCATAGGAGCCAATCATATTCTTTTCATTTTCTAATTTATACAAGATAGAAGACCGCTAAGTAACAGATGCTGACTGGTTGGTATGGGCAACTGCATTTGGGCAAGTTAGCCTCAGTTACACTATGTTAGTAGATAAGGTTCCCTGTTAGGTAAATATGATTATTATCCTTTACAGATTTTGTTCATGAACCCTGTAGCTCAAATTAAAACACATTGGGACCCCTGCAAACTTTTTGGCCCCCGTACCTCACAGGTGTTGATTGGAGGGTCTCCACTCTCTTCCAAGGGTTCCTGGTTAAGAAGGAAAACCTCAGATCAGCAGAGAAGATGATAAAAATGCATTTTTTTTTATTCATGTGTTGTTTTCTGCTTACCTGTGAGTGGCAGGGGCCGGTGTCGGGGCTCTCCTGCCCAGTCACGTCTTCCTCCTGTTTAAAACAGAAAAATATTGTAAAACAAATTTTTATGGCTAAAAGTAAAGCAAAGTGTGTAAAAGTGTTATTTGATATAAATATATGAGAAATAGAAGGTGTATGTTGCTGTGTAACACAGGGCATAATAAGGAGGTGGGACAGACTCACCAACGCTGAAGTCAACAAATTGCCTCCCCAAAGTGAATTTGCATTTGATATTCTTTTAAAATATCTTTTGCTATTGTTAATATATGTTAATAAATGAACTGTACCCACAATTAGAGAAGAAATGCAACACCCAAACATCTACATTTGCATTACCCATAAATCAGAGCTACGTAGTGGGGTGGATGGTTGTTACATTTGGCTCTGGCCTTTCTATTAAGAAACAACTAACATTTAGGCATGGGTGGAATGGGGCCTATATAGGAGTTTGGGAGATGTAGGGGCCCAAATAGGTTTAAAAAGCTATAATATTATATTGAGGGCAAAATGATCATTCAAAATACAATTCATTGCTGCTTACCTCAAACGTCTCTAGCTGAGGTTCCTCACAGCTTTCCAAGGGTTCCTAGTTAAAGAAGAAAACATCATTGTATAAGATCAACTCATTTCAGTAGAGAATATGATCAAATACATCTGTTTAATTACTTTAATTATATAATGAATTATGATCAGTGTCTTTTTTCTCTCATTGGTTATTACCTTGTAGCTGCTCGCCTCAGCTGGTTCTTCACAATCCTGGTTAAAAGACAGTAAAATGCAAGTACATTTAATAAATGGTATCAGTTTGTGCATTATAGCTTTTCCCAAGCAAAAGTTTGGGAAGTCGTCGGTGCCTAACAAATTGCCCCCCCAAAGTGAATCTAAAATTTATTTCTCTATTGTGACCCTATTATTTTTCCTTACCTGACAGCTCTCCGTGTCGACGATTTCTGGAGTCTCCTGATTAAAAAAGGTAAGAGAAAGATGTTGCACGTTGTAATTTCCATTTTAAAAAAGCTAATATACAGTCTTGCATAAAATATGGGGTTATTTTTTATTTGCCCCTACTCTCCCCTCCCCGGCAGTAGCCTATGAGTTACATTGTAGGAGTGGATGTAATCATAGCAGCCAATCATATTTTTTTTATTTTATAATTTATACAAGATAGAAAACCGCTAAGTAACAGATGCTGACTGGTTGGTATGGGCAACTGCATTTGGGCAAGTTAGCCTCAGTTACACTATGTTAGTAGATAAGGTTCCCTGTTAGGTAAATATGAATATTATCCTTTACAGATATTATTCATGAACCCTGTAGCTCAAATAAAAACACATTGGGACCCCTGCAAACATTTAGGCCCCCGTACCTCGCAGGTGTTGATTCGAGGGTCCTCCTGCTCTTCCAAGGGTTCCTGGTTAAGAAAGAAAACCTCAGATCAGCAGAGAAGATGATAAAAATGCATCTTTTTCATTCATGTGTTATTTTCTGCTTACCTGTGAGTGGCAGGGGCTGGTGTCAGGGCTCTCCTGCCCAGTCACTTCTTCATCCTGTTTAAGACAGAAATAAAGATTGTAAAAATATTTCTCAAGGCTGAAAGTCAAGCAAAGTGTGGGAAAGTGTTATTTGATATAAATATATGAGAAATAGAAGATGTATGTTGCTGTGTAACACAGGGCATAATAAGGAGGTGGGACAGACTCACCAACGCTGGTTGTCGGTACCTAACAAATTGCCCCCCCAAAGTGAATCTAAAATGTCTTTCTCTGTTGTGACCCTATTATTTTTTCTTACCTGACAGATCTTCATGTCCAGGATTTCTGGAGTCTCCTGATTAAAAAAAGGTAAGAGAAAGATGTTGCACAGTGTTATTTCTGTTTTAAAGAAGCTAATATACAGTCTTACATAAAATATAGGGTGATTTTTATTTGCCCCTACTCTCCCCTCCCCGGCAATAGCCTATGAGTTACAATGTATGAGGGTATGTAATCATAGCAGCCAATCATGTTTTTTTCATTTTCTAATTTATACAAGATAGAAGACCGCTAAGTAACAGATGCTGACTGGTTGGTATGGGCAACTGCATTTGGGCAAGTTAGCCTCAGTTACACTATGTTAGTAGATAAGGTTCCCTGTTAGGTAAATATGAATATTATCCTTTACAGATATTATTCATGAACCCTGTAGCTCAAATAAAAACACATTGGGACCCCTGCAAACATTTAGGCCCCCGTACCTCGCAGGTGTTGATTGGAGGGTCCTCCTGCTCTTCCAAGGGTTCCTGGTTAAGAAAGAAAACCTCAGATCAGCAGAGAAAATGATAAAAATGCATCTTTTTCATTCATTAATCTTGCAACAAAATGCTTTTCAGAAAATATAATTAAGGCTATGATAAAAAAATGCACTGAAACCTTTAGCACAAACCGTATTAAAGGCTTTAGGGTAATTACACACGGGATGTTTTGTCACTTGTGATAAATCTTGGCTACCGTGGGTGACAAACCAGCCCTTGTGCCCCTCCCGCTGGCTAATGTGCAAATTGCGGGTGGGAAACACGTGGCACAGCTACTTTCCCAAATAGCCCAACGTTTTCTCAAGGGGCAACTTCAGGCTACTTGGCAAAGTAACCGCGCCGTGTGTGTTTTCCCACCAGCGATTTGCACTTTAGCCGGTGGGAGGGGAGATTAAGTCGCCTGCAGTAAAGCGAGTTTTATCCCGGGCGACTATTCTCCTGGTGTATCATTAGTTTGAGTATTTATTTCCCTTTCAAAGAGTTCAGGCTGGCAGGTGTTAGTGCCATATTCCTGAGGTATCTGGGGGAGTTAATATATATTAATAAATGAACTGTACCCACAATTAAAGAAGAAATGCAACACCCAAACGTCTACATTTGCATTACCCATAAATCAGAGCTACGTAGTGGGGTGGATGGTTGTTACATTTGGCTCTGGCCTTTCTGTTAAGAAACAACTAACATTTAGGCATGGGTGGAATGGGGCCTATATAGGAGTTTGGGAGATGTAGGGGCCCAAATAGGTTTAAAAAGTTATAATATTATATTGAGGGCAAAATGATCATTCAAAATACAATTCATTGCTGCTTACCTCAAAGGTCTCTAGCTGAGGTTCCTCACAGCTTTCCAAGGGTTCCTAGTCAAACAAGAAAACATCATTGTATAAGATCAACTCAATTCAGTAGAGAATATGATCAAATAAATCAATTTTATTACTTTAATTAAATAATGAATTATGATCAGTGTCTTTGGTTATTACCTTGTAGCTGCTCGCCTCAGCTGGTTCTTCACAATCCTGGTTAAAAGACAGTAAAATGCAAGTACATTTAATAAATGGTATCAGTTTGTGCATTATAGCTTTTCCCAAACAAATTGCCCCCCCAAAGTAAATCTAAAATGTTTTTCTCTATTGTGACCCTATTATTTTTCCTTACCTGACAGATGTCCGTTGTCAGGATTTCTGGAGTCTCCTAATTAAAAAAGGTAAGAGAAAGATGTTGCACACTGTTATTTCTGTTTTAAAGCAGCTAATATACAGTCTTGCATAAAATATAGGGTGATTTTTATTTGCCCCTACTCTCCCCTTCCTGGCAGTAGCCTATGAGTTACATTGTATGAGTGGATGTAATCATAGCAGCCAATCATGTTTTTTTCATTTTCTAATTTATACAAGATAGAAGTCCGCTAAGTAACAGAAGCTGACTGGTTGGTATGGGCAACTGCATTTGGGCAAGTTAGCCTCAGTTACACTATGTTAGTAGATAAGGTTCCCTGTTAGGTAAATATGAATATTATCCTTTACAGATATTATTCATGAACCCTGTAGCTCAAATAAAAACACATTGGGACTCCTTCAAACTTTTTGCCCCCGTACCTCGCAGGTGTTTATTGGAGGGTCCTCCTGCTCTTCCAAGGGTTCCTGGTTAAGAAAGAAAACCTCAGATCAGCAGAGAAGATGATAAAAATGCATCTTTTTCATTCATGTGTTATTTTCTGCTTACCTGTGAGTGGCAGGGGCCGGTGTCGGGGCTCTCCTGCCCAGTCACTTCTTCATCCTGTTTAAGACAGAAATAAAGATTGTAAAAATATTTCTCAAGGCTGAAAGTAAAGCAAAGTTTGGGAAAGTGTTATTTGATATAAATATATGAGAAATAGAAGGTGTATGTTGCTGTGTAACACAGGGCATAATAAGGAGGTGGGACAGACTCACCAACGCTGAGTTGTCGGTACCTAACAAATTGCCCCCCCAAAGTGAATCTAAAATGTCTTTCTCTGTTGTGACCCTATTATTTTTTCTTACCTGACAGATCTTCATGTCCAGGATTTCTGGAGTCTCCTGATTAAAGAAAAGGTAAGAGAAAAATGTGCTCGTTGTAATAAAGAAGCTAATATACAGTCTTGTATAAAATATAGGGTGATTTTCATTTGCCCCAACTCTCCTCCCCTCTTACGCTTACCCGGCAGTTCTCTATCGCCGGCTTCAAGTCTGGCTCTGTATTCTCCTCCTAAGAGAAATAAAGTTACCTGATCAGTTTACTATAACTCTGTAGTTTAGTATCTAAAAAAGACCCGGTACAATACAAATTCACTAAACGACCAAAAACCAAACCATTTCATGTATATTTTTTACTACTTACTTGGCAGGTGTTTTTGCCAGGGATTTCTGGTTGTTCCTGGTAAAGAGATAAAAGTCAAGTTATCAAATTAACTGAGCTTTTTAGAAAGAAGTTAAAATCAGTTATATGTAATATTCAGGGACAGGTGTTTTATTATTGAATTATTTATTACTCACGTGGCAAACGGCGTTGCCAGGTCCAAATGATGGTACCAGCTTAAACCTGGCGCACTTTTTGCCAGTCAAAAAAAGTCATATAAAGTTTTATACGTTCATGGTTTTTAAAAAAAAAAATCTTGAATTTTCCTTGGATAACTTTAATACAGGTATTGGACCCCTTATCCGGAAACCCATTATCCAGAAAGTTCCGAATTACGGAAAGGCCATCTCACATAGACTCCATTTTAATCAAATAATTCACATTTTAAAAAAATATTTCCTTTTTCTCTCTAATAATTAAACAAAACCTTGTACTTGATCCCAACTAAGATATAATTACCCCTTATTGGGGGCAGAACAGCCCTATTGGGTTTATTTAATGGTTAAATGATTCCCTTTTCTCTGTAATAATAAAACAGTACCTGTACTTGATCCCAACTAAGATATAATTACCCCTTATTGGGGGCAGAACAGCCCTATTGGGTTTATTTAATGGTTAAATGATTCCCTTTTCTCTGTAATAATAAAACAGTACCTGTACTTGATCCCAACTAAGATATATTTATTCCTTATTGGAGGTAAAACAATTCTATTGGGTTTAATTACCGTTTAAATAATGTTTTTAGCCAACTTTAGGTAGGAGATCCGAATTACGGAAAGACCCCTTATCCGGAAAACCCCAGGTCCCGAGCATTCTGGATAATGGGTCCCATACCTGTAAATTGGCCCCTATGTACATAGTGCATCAAGGTTATTTAGCATAGAAATCTATAGGCAAGGAAATAACACGGCTTTGATAACACAAGTAGGTAGGAAAATGGTGTTCCATGTGCTCTTGGTACGAAACGCGTAAGGCTTCTTGTTTTTACATATGGATCCAATAAATTTATACATTTTTAATGTAAACTACTTTTGTTGCTGCATTTCTCAACTTTGTTGAAAAAATCCGGAATGCCTGCCCTTTCTATTTTTGATTTTCCCATGATGGCTCCCTATGCTGAGAGGTCTGGGGCATGAGCACCTGGACCCACCACAACTGTGGGTAAGAGATATTTTTACACTCAACCTTGTGTGATTACTTCTTGTTTTGTTTTTGATTCATAGGAAAATGATGTTGCCCAGTTCTTACCATGGCAGATTCAGGGGTGGGATTATCTGCCCGCTTTCGTTTCCTCTGTAATGAAGAAAAAAAGTTTTATCAGAGAAAATAAATGCACAAATAGGAAAACTATAATGCAATAAATGGAGGAGTGAGTATTGAGTGACACATGAGGGATTTGGTGCAAACACAAGTATGACACTGTGTATCCCCTACACTAAAGCGGAATCAGCACTAGTGATAGTTGGGGGCACAATTAGGCTTTCCACCTTTTGTTATGTCTAATACCGGCCAGGGTGGGGGCATGTTTGCTAAGGGGCGGCACCCAGGATACGGGGCATGATGCAAATAGGGGCGGAGTAATGATATCCCCGCCCACATCAAGTGAACCTAGCAGTGCAGGGTAGGGAGGCAAGTTGGGGGAGGGAATTGGAGGTGACGGGGTGGATCAGAGGCGGATTGGAGGTTGGCTGGGGCCGGAGGACTAATTATTATAAATTTACAAGTACATTGCCGGTACATTTGCTGGCGAGATCCTGTAGAAGTCACTGGGAAGTGTCATAGTGAAACATTCCAACTATTCCAGTCTTAATTTTTTGAGCTTTGCGACCCATTAAAAAATGTTAAAATGATGAATTTTAGGTATTCGTGTTGTTTCGATCTTTGATCACATTTTTAATAAATAGATTTTTTTAAATAAATATGGTAACATCCGCAGTTAGTGAGTTTAGTCGAAGTAGAAAAAAAATGCAAAAAAGACACAAATATGAAATATGCCCCTTAGTCTGAGCTGCGGGCAGTCTATCAGGTCATGTGATTAGGTGTTCCCTTTCCATTTGCCCCTCCATGAAGTTTCCCACAGAATGAAATATGTCCTGTTACAGCAGAAAGAGATGAAGCCCTTACCTTGCCGAAGCAAGAGAAACAGCACTTCAGCCGCTTGAACATGTTGTTTCTGTGAAGACAAAATGAAAAACATCACTTTAGCATTTCCCAATACTGTGTTCTATGTACAATTTATTTTTTCATGCGGGCGAGACTTGCTGTAGGAGAAATCATAAACTGGATTTGCTACATTACCTCTCAAATGGAGCTCCAGGTGCTGGAAAAAAAGATGGACCGGGGGGGGCCGGCCGGCCGGCCCAGGGCCGGGGAACCCTAAGCGGCCCCCTCAATAGGCGCTGGCTCTCCTCTAGGCTCGTTCACTAAGGGTGGAAAAGGTGAACTGAGGAGAAACCAGAAAAAAAAATATCCAAAAAGGTGGATAAGCGCCGAAGTCGCTAACTAGTCACACACTGTAGCAATCTGTATAGAGACGGGAATAAAAAGGGCAAGTCAGCTTCACGGATAATGCATTTACCCTTTTAAGGTGCAACATTGGATCAGGGGCCCCATTCAAAGTGTTCCCCCAAATCTCACGCTTACTGACACTCAGGCCGGGATTCCATGTGGTACCTAGGGGGTTAAATTGGTACTAGGGCTAATTTACTAACATAGGTGCCTAAATGCAAGTTGCAGTTGCCAATAGCAACCAATCAGTAATTGGCTGCTACCATTCCCCTAAGGGGCATCACCATCATTTCAGAAGCACTGATTTAGATTTACCCCCTGCAATAGTAAGAAATAGTAAATCAGGCCCTGTGTCCATGGTAAGTGCAAGTACATTCAGTTACACATTAAGGTTGGTACATAAGGGCAGGGCAGATACCCGGGGGCAGAGGGGCAAAACTCTTAGCAGCCTGTCAGTACTGCCCAACCCTGGGTCTGTGTCTCCCAACCAGCGCTGGGAGTAAAGGCGCCTGCAAAGCCCATTTTAGGGGAAAATTCTCCCAATTCACTAAAATCGTTGACAGGAGCAACATCCCCTAGTCTGGGGGGGGGAGTCACCCAACTATTGCCCCTCTTTTTTAGCTAAAATAAGGGTTTTTAGGCAAAACATCTACTACAGGAGAGATGCTTGCTTACCTCTCCCCACAATGGCAACCAATGGACTCTACCAACTGTCACTTTCCTAGAGTGAAGGCAGCTCTCATCATATGACAAATTTTTATGGGCTTTATTTGCCCTTAGATGTGCAGTATATACATTGTATGTACTTATTGTGTACCCAGGTTGGTACATAAGGGCAGGGCAGATACCCGGGGGCAGAGGGGCAAAACTCTTAGGAGCCTGTCAGTACTGGGGACAACAAGCCCATTTTAGTGGAAAATTCTCCAAATTCACTAAAACCAGTGACAGGAGCAACATCCCCTAGTCTGGGGGGGGGGAGTCACCCAACTATTGCCCCTCTTTTTTAGCTAAAATAAGGGTTTTTAGGCAAAACATCTATCAGAGGAGATGTACACTTACCTCTCACCACAATGGCAACCAACGGACTGTACCAACTGTCACTTTCCTAGGGGGAAGGCAGCTCTCATCACATTGACATAACAATGCAGGCGCTGCTGTTAAAGGTTAAGGGGTATAGTTATCATGCTGTGTAAAAAGTGGAGAGAAGCATTACCGGTGATGTAGCCCAGGGCAACGAATAAGCAATTAGATTTCAACAGCTAGAAAACCAAATCAAAGCATCTGATTGGCTGCTATGAACAACATCACCGGGGATGTTTTACTCCACTTTTTACACAGCATGATAAATATACCCCTAAGTGTACCCTTTTGATGAGTGAGGTTTATATGGGCTTTGTTTGCTCTTAGATGGGCAGTACATACTGTAACTATAAACCCAGTGAGAATGAGGAATGAATGCATATTGGGGAGTTGTATCAGGAGTCAGAACCAGCAGTGCAGAGAAGAGAAAGTGAGAGACAGACACAGTGACAGTTACACATAACTATAAACCCAGTGAGAATTAGGAATGAATGGGTATTGGGAAATTTTGTCAGGAGTCAGAACCAGCAGTGCAGAGAAGTTAAAGGGACAGAAACAGTGAGAGTTACACATAACTATAAACCCAGTGAGAAAAAGGAATTAATTGATATTGGGAAGTTGTATCAGGAGTCAGAACCAGCAGTGCAGAGAAGGGAAAGGGACAGACACAGTGAGAGTTACACATAACTATAAACCCAGTGAGAATGAGGAATGAATGGAAATTGGGGAGTTATATCAGGAGTCAGAACCAGCAGTGCAAAGAAGGGAAAGGGACAGACAGACACTGTGACAGTTACACATAACTATAAACCCAGTGAGAATGAGGAATGAATTGATATTGGGAAGTTGTATCAGGAGTCAGAACCAGCAGTGCAGAGAACATAAAGGGACAGAGAGACACGGTGACAGTTACACTTAACTATAAACCCAGTGAGAATGAGGAATTAATTGATATTGGGAAGTTGTATCAGGAGTCAGAACCAGCAGTGCAGAGAAGGAAAAGGGACAGACAGACACAGTGACAGTTACACATAACTATAAACCCAGTGAGAAGGAGGAATGAATGGGTATTGGGAAGTTTTATCAGGAGTCAGAACCAGCAGTGTAGAGAAGTGAAAGGGAAACACACAGTAAGAGTTACACATTACTTTAAACCCAATGAGAATGAGGAATGAATGGATATTGGGAAGTTGTATCAGGAGTCGGAACCAGCACTGCAGAGAAGGGAAAGGGACAGACAGAAACAGTGACAGTTACACATAACTATAAACCCAGTGAGAATGAGGAATGAATGGATATTGGGGAGTTGTATCAGGAGTCAGAACCAGCAGTGCAGAGATGGGAAAGGAACGGACAGACACAGTGACAGTTACACATAACTATAAACCCAGTGAGAATGAGGAATGAATGGATATTGGGAAGTTGTATCAGGAGTCGGAACCAGCAGTGCAGAGAAGGGAAAGGGACAGACAGAAACAGTGACAGTTACACATAACTATAAACCCAGTGAGAATGAGGAATTAATGGATATTGGGAAGTTGTATCAGGAGTCAGAACCAGCAGTGCAGAGATGGGAAAGGGACGGACAGACACAGTGACAGTTACACATAACTATAAACCCAGTGAGAATGAGGAATGAATGGATATTGGAAAGTTGTATGAGGAGTCAGAACCAGCAGTGCAGAGAAGGGAAAGGGACAGACACAGTGACAGTTACACATAACTATAAACCCAGTGAGAATGAGGAATGAATGGATATTGGGGAGTTGTATCAGGAGTCAGAACCAGCAGTGCAGAGAAGGGAAAGGGACAGACAGACACTGTGACAGTTACATATAACTATAAACCCAGTGAGAATGAGGAATGAATGGATATTGGGGAGTTGTATCAGGAGTCAGAACCAGCAGTGCAGAGAAGGGAAAGGGACAGACAGACACTGTGACAGTTACATATAACTATAAACCCAGTGAGAATGAGGAATGAATGGATATTGGGGAGTTGTATCAGGAGTCAGAACCAGCAGTGCAGAGAAGGGAAAGGGACAGACAGACACAGTGACAGTTACACATAACTATAAACCCAGTGAGAATGAGGAATGAATGGATATTGGGGAGTTGTATCAGGAGTCAGAACCAGCAGTGCAGAGAAGGGAAAGGAACAGACACACACAGTGACAGTTACACATAACTATAAACCCAGTCAGAATGGGTACTGGGAATGCCAGGGGGGCTGTAAGGTGCCACAGACAGTCACTATTTATTGGGCTGGGGGGGCTGTTTGTGCCTCTGGGTACTGGGAATGCCAGGGGGGCTGTAAGGTGCCACAGACAGTCACTATTTATTGGGCTGGGGGGGCTGTTTGTGCCTCTGGGTACTGGGAATGCCAGGGGGGCTGTAAGGTGCCACAGACAGTCACTATTTATTGGGCTGGGGGGGCTGTTTGTGCCTCTGGGTACTGGAATGCCAGGGGGGCTGTAAGGTGCCACAGACAGTCACTATTTATTGGGCTGGGGGGGGGCTGTTTGTTCCTCTGGGTACTGGAATGCCAGGGGGCTGTAGGTTGCCACAGACAGTCACTATTTATTGGGCTGGGGGGCTGTTTGTGCCTCTGGTACTGGGAATGCCAGGGGGGCTGTAAGGTGCCACAGACAGTCACTATTTATTGGGCTGGGGGGCTGTTTGTGCCTCTGGGTTACTGGGAATGCCAGGGGGGCTGTAAGGTGCCACAGACAGTCACTATTATTGGGCTGGGGGGGGCTGTTTGTGCCTCTGGGTACTGGGAATGCCAGGGGGGCTGTAAGGTGCCACAGACAGTCACTATTTATTGGGCTGGGGGGGGCTGTTTGTGCCTCTGGGTACTGGGAATGCCAGGGGGGCTGTAAGGTGCCACAGACAGTCACTATTTATTGGGCTGGGGGGGGCTGTTTGTGCCTCTGGGTACTGGGAATGCCAGGGGGGCTGTAAGGTGCCACAGACAGTCACTATTTATT
The DNA here is from genome assembly GCF_000004195.4 of Xenopus tropicalis. Taxonomy (NCBI): domain Eukaryota; kingdom Metazoa; phylum Chordata; class Amphibia; order Anura; family Pipidae; genus Xenopus; species Xenopus tropicalis. The sequence goes on from NC_030684.2 coordinate 15,526,469, forward strand.
GGGCTGGGGGGGCTGTTTGTGCCTCTGGGTACTGGGAATGCCAGGGGGGCTGTAAGGTGCCACAGACAGTCACTATTTATTGGGCTGGGGGGGGCTGTTTGTGCCTCTGGGTACTGGGAATGCCAGGGGGGCTGTAAGGTGCCACAGACAGTCACTATTTATTGGGCTGGGGGGGCTGTTTGTGCCTCTGGGTACTGGGAATGCCAGGGGGGCTGTAAGGTGCCACAGACAGTCACTATTTATTGGGCTGGGGGGGCTGTTTGTGCCTCTGGGTACTGGGAATGCCAGGGGGGCTGTAAGGTGCCACAGACAGTCACTATTTATTGGGCTGGGGGGGCTGTTTGTGCCTCTGGGTACTGGGAATGCCAGGGGGGCTGTAAGGTGCCACAGACAGTCACTATTTATTGGGCTGGGGGGGCTGTTTGTGCCTCTGGGTACTGGGAATGCCAGGGGGGCTGTAAGGTGCCACAGACAGTCACTATTTATTGGGCTGGGGGGGCTGTTTGTGCCTCTGGGTACTGGGAATGCCAGGGGGGCTGTAAGGTGCCACAGACAGTCACTATTTATTGGGCTGGGGGGGGCTGTTTGTGCCTCTGGGTACTGGGAATGCCAGGGGGGCTGTAAGGTGCCACAGACAGTCACTATTTATTGGGCTGGGGGGGCTGTTTGTGCCTCTGGGTACTGGGAATGCCAGGGGGGCTGTAAGGTGCCACAGACAGTCACTATTTATTGGGCTGGGGGGGGCTGTTTGTGCCTCTGGGTACTGGGAATGCCAGGGGGGCTGTAAGGTGCCACAGACAGTCACTATTTATTGGGCTGGGGGGGGCTGTTTGTGCCTCTGGGTACTGGGAATGCCAGGGGGGCTGTAAGGTGCCACAGACAGTCACTATTTATTGGGCTGGGGGGGGCTGTTTGTGCCTCTGGGTACTGGGAATGCCAGGGGGGCTGTAAGGTGCCACAGACAGTCACTATTTATTGGGCTGGGGGGGGCTGTTTGTGCCTCTGGGTACTGGGAATGCCAGGGGGGCTGTAAGGTGCCACAGACAGTCACTATTTATTGGGCTGGGGGGGGCTGTTTGTGCCTCTGGGTACTGGGAATGCCAGGGGGGCTGTAAGGTGCCACAGACAGTCACTATTTATTGGGCTGGGGGGGGCTGTTTGTGCCTCTGGGTACTGGGAATGCCAGGGGGGCTGTAAGGTGCCACAGACAGTCACTATTTATTGGGCTGGGGGGGGCTGTTTGTTCCTCTGGGTACTGGGAATGCCAGGGGGGCTGTAAGGTGCCACAGACAGTCACTATTTATTGGGCTGGGGGGGGCTGTTTGTGCCTCTGGGTACTGGGAATGCCAGGGGGGCTGTAAGGTGCCACAGACAGTCACTATTTATTGGGCTGGGGGGGGCTGTTTGTGCCTCTGGGTACTGGGAATGCCAGGGGGGCTGTAAGGTGCCACAGACAGTCACTATTTATTGGGCTGGGGGGGGCTGTTTGTGCCTCTGGGTACTGGGAATGCCAGGGGGGCTGTAAGGTGCCACAGACAGTCACTATTTATTGGGCTGGGGGGGGCTGTTTGTGCCTCTGGGTACTGGGAATGCCAGGGGGGCTGTAAGGTGCCACAGACAGTCACTATTTATTGGGCTGGGGGGGGCTGTTTGTGCCTCTGGGTACTGGGAATGCCAGGGGGGCTGTAAGGTGCCACAGACAGTCACTATTTATTGGGCTGGGGGGGGCTGTTTGTGCCTCTGGGTACTGGGAATGCCAGGGGGGCTGTAAGGTGCCACAGACAGTCACTATTTATTGGGCTGGGGGGGGCTGTTTGTGCCTCTGGGTACTGGGAATGCCAGGGGGGCTGTAAGGTGCCACAGACAGTCACTATTTATTGGGCTGGGGGGGGCTGTTTGTGCCTCTGGGTACTGGGAATGCCAGGGGGGCTGTAAGGTGCCACAGACAGTCACTATTTATTGGGCTGGGGGGGGCTGTTTGTGCCTCTGGGTACTGGGAATGCCAGGGGGGCTGTAAGGTGCCACAGACAGTCACTATTTATTGGGCTGGGGGGGGCTGTTTGTGCCTCTGGGTACTGGGAATGCCAGGGGGGCTGTAAGGTGCCACAGACAGTCACTATTTATTGGGCTGGGGGGGCTGTTTGTGCCTCTGGGTACTGGGAATGCCAGGGGGGCTGTAAGGTGCCACAGACAGTCACTATTTATTGGGCTGGGGGGGCTGTTTGTGCCTCTGGGTACTGGGAATGCCAGGGGGGCTGTAAGGTGCCACAGACAGTCACTATTTATTGGGCTGGGGGGGCTGTTTGTGCCTCTGGGTACTGGGAATGCCAGGGGGGCTGTAAGGTGCCACAGACAGTCACTATTTATTGGGCTGGGGGGGCTGTTTGTGCCTCTGGGTACTGGGAATGCCAGGGGGGCTGTAAGGTGCCACAGACAGTCACTATTTATTGGGCTGGGGGGGGCTGTTTGTGCCTCTGGGTACTGGGAATGCCAGGGGGGCTGTAAGGTGCCACAGACAGTCACTATTTATTGGGCTGGGGGGGCTGTTTGTGCCTCTGGGTACTGGGAATGCCAGGGGGGCTGTAAGGTGCCACAGACAGTCACTATTTATTGGGCTGGGGGGGGCTGTTTGTGCCTCTGGGTACTGGGAATGCCAGGGGGGCTGTAAGGTGCCACAGACAGTCACTATTTATTGGGCTGGGGGGGGCTGTTTGTGCCTCTGGGTACTGGGAATGCCAGGGGGGCTGTAAGGTGCCACAGACAGTCACTATTTATTGGGCTGGGGGGGGCTGTTTGTGCCTCTGGGTACTGGGAATGCCAGGGGGGCTGTAAGGTGCCACAGACAGTCACTATTTATTGGGCTGGGGGGGCTGTTTGTGCCTCTGGGTACTGGGAATGCCAGGGGGGCTGTAAGGTGCCACAGACAGTCACTATTTATTGGGCTGGGGGGGGCTGTTTGTGCCTCTGGGTACTGGGAATGCCAGGGGGGCTGTAAGGTGCCACAGACAGTCACTATTTATTGGGCTGGGGGGGGCTGTTTGTGCCTCTGGGTACTGGGAATGCCAGGGGGGCTGTAAGGTGCCACAGACAGTCACTATTTATTGGGCTGGGGGGGCTGTTTGTGCCTCTGGGTACTGGGAATGCCAGGGGGGCTGTAAGGTGCCACAGACAGTCACTATTTATTGGGCTGGGGGGGGCTGTTTGTGCCTCTGGGTACTGGGAATGCCAGGGGGGCTGTAAGGTGCCACAGACAGTCACTATTTATTGGGCTGGGGGGGGCTGTTTGTGCCTCTGGGTACTGGGAATGCCAGGGGGGCTGTAAGGTGCCACAGACAGTCACTATTTATTGGGCTGGGGGGGCTGTTTGTGCCTCTGGGTACTGGGAATGCCAGGGGGGCTGTAAGGTGCCACAGACAGTCACTATTTATTGGGCTGGGGGGGGCTGTTTGTGCCTCTGGGTACTGGGAATGCCAGGGGGGCTGTAAGGTGCCACAGACAGTCACTATTTATTGGGCTGGGGGGGCTGTTTGTGCCTCTGGGTACTGGGAATGCCAGGGGGGCTGTAAGGTGCCACAGACAGTCACTATTTATTGGGCTGGGGGGGGCTGTTTGTGCCTCTGGGTACTGGGAATGCCAGGGGGGCTGTAAGGTGCCACAGACAGTCACTATTTATTGGGCTGGGGGGGCTGTTTGTGCCTCTGGGTACTGGGAATGCCAGGGGGGCTGTAAGGTGCCACAGACAGTCACTATTTATTGGGCTGGGGGGGGCTGTTTGTGCCTCTGGGTACTGGGAATGCCAGGGGGGCTGTAAGGTGCCACAGACAGTCACTATTTATTGGGCTGGGGGGGGCTGTTTGTTCCTCTGGGTACTGGGAATGCCAGGGGGGCTGTAAGGTGCCACAGACAGTCACTATTTATTGGGCTGGGGGGGGCTGTTTGTGCCTCTGGGTACTGGGAATGCCAGGGGGGCTGTAAGGTGCCACAGACAGTCACTATTTATTGGGCTGGGGGGGGCTGTTTGTGCCTCTGGGTACTGGGAATGCCAGGGGGGCTGTAAGGTGCCACAGACAGTCACTATTTATTGGGCTGGGGGGGGCTGTTTGTGCCTCTGGGTACTGGGAATGCCAGGGGGGCTGTAAGGTGCCACAGACAGTCACTATTTATTGGGCTGGGGGGGCTGTTTGTGCCTCTGGGTACTGGGAATGCCAGGGGGGCTGTAAGGTGCCACAGACAGTCACTATTTATTGGGCTGGGGGGGGCTGTTTGTGCCTCTGGGTACTGGGAATGCCAGGGGGGCTGTAAGGTGCCACAGACAGTCACTATTTATTGGGCTGGGGGGGGCTGTTTGTGCCTCTGGGTACTGGGAATGCCAGGGGGGCTGTAAGGTGCCACAGACAGTCACTATTTATTGGGCTGGGGGGGGCTGTTTGTGCCTCTGGGTACTGGGAATGCCAGGGGGGCTGTAAGGTGCCACAGACAGTCACTATTTATTGGGCTGGGGGGGGCTGTTTGTGCCTCTGGGTACTGGGAATGCCAGGGGGGCTGTAAGGTGCCACAGACAGTCACTATTTATTGGGCTGGGGGGGGCTGTTTGTGCCTCTGGGTACTGGGAATGCCAGGGGGGCTGTAAGGTGCCACAGACAGTCACTATTTATTGGGCTGGGGGGGGCTGTTTGTGCCTCTGGGTACTGGGAATGCCAGGGGGGCTGTAAGGTGCCACAGACAGTCACTATTTATTGGGCTGGGGGGGGCTGTTTGTGCCTCTGGGTACTGGGAATGCCAGGGGGGCTGTAAGGTGCCACAGACAGTCACTATTTATTGGGCTGGGGGGGGCTGTTTGTGCCTCTGGGTACTGGGAATGCCAGGGGGGCTGTAAGGTGCCACAGACAGTCACTATTTATTGGGCTGGGGGGGGCTGTTTGTGCCTCTGGGTACTGGGAATGCCAGGGGGGCTGTAAGGTGCCACAGACAGTCACTATTTATTGGGCTGGGGGGGCTGTTTGTGCCTCTGGGTACTGGGAATGCCAGGGGGGCTGTAAGGTGCCACAGACAGTCACTATTTATTGGGCTGGGGGGGCTGTTTGTGCCTCTGGGTACTGGGAATGCCAGGGGGGCTGTAAGGTGCCACAGACAGTCACTATTTATTGGGCTGGGGGGGGCTGTTTGTGCCTCTGGGTACTGGGAATGCCAGGGGGGCTGTAAGGTGCCACAGACAGTCACTATTTATTGGGCTGGGGGGGGCTGTTTGTGCCTCTGGGTACTGGGAATGCCAGGGGGGCTGTAAGGTGCCACAGACAGTCACTATTTATTGGGCTGGGGGGGCTGTTTGTGCCTCTGGGTACTGGGAATGCCAGGGGGGCTGTAAGGTGCCACAGACAGTCACTATTTATTGGGCTGGGGGGGGCTGTTTGTGCCTCTGGGTACTGGGAATGCCAGGGGGGCTGTAAGGTGCCACAGACAGTCACTATTTATTGGGCTGGGGGGGGCTGTTTGTGCCTCTGGGTACTGGGAATGCCAGGGGGGCTGTAAGGTGCCACAGACAGTCACTATTTATTGGGCTGGGGGGGGCTGTTTGTGCCTCTGGGTACTGGGAATGCCAGGGGGGCTGTAAGGTGCCACAGACAGTCACTATTTATTGGGCTGGGGGGGGCTGTTTGTGCCTCTGGGTACTGGGAATGCCAGGGGGGCTGTAAGGTGCCACAGACAGTCACTATTTATTGGGCTGGGGGGGGCTGTTTGTGCCTCTGGGTACTGGGAATGCCAGGGGGGCTGTAAGGTGCCACAGACAGTCACTATTTATTGGGCTGGGGGGGCTGTTTGTGCCTCTGGGTACTGGGAATGCCAGGGGGGCTGTAAGGTGCCACAGACAGTCACTATTTATTGGGCTGGGGGGGGCTGTTTGTGCCTCTGGGTACTGGGAATGCCAGGGGGGCTGTAAGGTGCCACAGACAGTCACTATTTATTGGGCTGGGGGGGGCTGTTTGTGCCTCTGGGTACTGGGAATGCCAGGGGGGCTGTAAGGTGCCACAGACAGTCACTATTTATTGGGCTGGGGGGGGCTGTTTGTGCCTCTGGGTACTGGGAATGCCAGGGGGGCTGTAAGGTGCCACAGACAGTCACTATTTATTGGGCTGGGGGGGGCTGTTTGTGCCTCTGGGTACTGGGAATGCCAGGGGGGCTGTAAGGTGCCACAGACAGTCACTATTTATTGGGCTGGGGGGGGCTGTTTGTGCCTCTGGGTACTGGGAATGCCAGGGGGGCTGTAAGGTGCCACAGACAGTCACTATTTATTGGGCTGGGGGGGGCTGTTTGTGCCTCTGGGTACTGGGAATGCCAGGGGGGCTGTAAGGTGCCACAGACAGTCACTATTTATTGGGCTGGGGGGGGGCTGTTTGTGCCTCTGGGTACTGGGAATGCCAGGGGGGCTGTAAGGTGCCACAGACAGTCACTATTTATTGGGCTGGGGGGGCTGTTTGTGCCTCTGGGTACTGGGAATGCCAGGGGGGCTGTAAGGTGCCACAGACAGTCACTATTTATTGGGCTGGGGGGGGCTGTTTGTGCCTCTGGGTACTGGGAATGCCAGGGGGGCTGTAAGGTGCCACAGACAGTCACTATTTATTGGGCTGGGGGGGGCTGTTTGTGCCTCTGGGTACTGGGAATGCCAGGGGGGCTGTAAGGTGCCACAGACAGTCACTATTTATTGGGCTGGGGGGGCTGTTTGTGCCTCTGGGTACTGGGAATGCCAGGGGGGCTGTAAGGTGCCACAGACAGTCACTATTTATTGGGCTGGGGGGGCTGTTTGTGCCTCTGGGTACTGGGAATGCCAGGGGGGCTGTAAGGTGCCACAGACAGTCACTATTTATTGGGCTGGGGGGGCTGTTTGTGCCTCTGGGTACTGGGAATGCCAGGGGGGCTGTAAGGTGCCACAGACAGTCACTATTTATTGGGCTGGGGGGGGCTGTTTGTGCCTCTGGGTACTGGGAATGCCAGGGGGGCTGTAAGGTGCCACAGACAGTCACTATTTATTGGGCTGGGGGGGGCTGTTTGTGCCTCTGGGTACTGGGAATGCCAGGGGGGCTGTAAGGTGCCACAGACAGTCACTATTTATTGGGCTGGGGGGGCTGTTTGTGCCTCTGGGTACTGGGAATGCCAGGGGGGCTGTAAGGTGCCACAGACAGTCACTATTTATTGGGCTGGGGGGGGCTGTTTGTGCCTCTGGGTACTGGGAATGCCAGGGGGGCTGTAAGGTGCCACAGACAGTCACTATTTATTGGGCTGGGGGGGGCTGTTTGTGCCTCTGGGTACTGGGAATGCCAGGGGGGCTGTAAGGTGCCACAGACAGTCACTATTTATTGGGCTGGGGGGGGCTGTTTGTGCCTCTGGGTACTGGGAATGCCAGGGGGGCTGTAAGGTGCCACAGACAGTCACTATTTATTGGGCTGGGGGGGGCTGTTTGTGCCTCTGGGTACTGGGAATGCCAGGGGGGCTGTAAGGTGCCACAGACAGTCACTATTTATTGGGCTGGGGGGGCTGTTTGTGCCTCTGGGTACTGGGAATGCCAGGGGGGCTGTAAGGTGCCACAGACAGTCACTATTTATTGGGCTGGGGGGGGCTGTTTGTGCCTCTGGGTACTGGGAATGCCAGGGGGGCTGTAAGGTGCCACAGACAGTCACTATTTATTGGGCTGGGGGGGGCTGTTTGTGCCTCTGGGTACTGGGAATGCCAGGGGGGCTGTAAGGTGCCACAGACAGTCACTATTTATTGGGCTGGGGGGGGCTGTTTGTGCCTCTGGGTACTGGGAATGCCAGGGGGGCTGTAAGGTGCCACAGACAGTCACTATTTATTGGGCTGGGGGGGGCTGTTTGTGCCTCTGGGTACTGGGAATGCCAGGGGGGCTGTAAGGTGCCACAGACAGTCACTATTTATTGGGCTGGGGGGGGCTGTTTGTGCCTCTGGGTACTGGGAATGCCAGGGGGGCTGTAAGGTGCCACAGACAGTCACTATTTATTGGGCTGGGGGGGGCTGTTTGTGCCTCTGGGTACTGGGAATGCCAGGGGGGCTGTAAGGTGCCACAGACAGTCACTATTTATTGGGCTGGGGGGGGCTGTTTGTGCCTCTGGGTACTGGGAATGCCAGGGGGGCTGTAAGGTGCCACAGACAGTCACTATTTATTGGGCTGGGGGGGGCTGTTTGTGCCTCTGGGTACTGGGAATGCCAGGGGGGCTGTAAGGTGCCACAGACAGTCACTATTTATTGGGCTGGGGGGGGCTGTTTGTGCCTCTGGGTACTGGGAATGCCAGGGGGGCTGTAAGGTGCCACAGACAGTCACTATTTATTGGGCTGGGGGGGCTGTTTGTGCCTCTGGGTACTGGGAATGCCAGGGGGGCTGTAAGGTGCCACAGACAGTCACTATTTATTGGGCTGGGGGGGGCTGTTTGTGCCTCTGGGTACTGGGAATGCCAGGGGGGCTGTAAGGTGCCACAGACAGTCACTATTTATTGGGCTGGGGGGGGCTGTTTGTGCCTCTGGGTACTGGGAATGCCAGGGGGGCTGTAAGGTGCCACAGACAGTCACTATTTATTGGGCTGGGGGGGGCTGTTTGTGCCTCTGGGTACTGGGAATGCCAGGGGGGCTGTAAGGTGCCACAGACAGTCACTATTTATTGGGCTGGGGGGGGCTGTTTGTGCCTCTGGGTACTGGGAATGCCAGGGGGGCTGTAAGGTGCCACAGACAGTCACTATTTATTGGGCTGGGGGGGGCTGTTTGTGCCTCTGGGTACTGGGAATGCCAGGGGGGCTGTAAGGTGCCACAGACAGTCACTATTTATTGGGCTGGGGGGGCTGTTTGTGCCTCTGGGTACTGGGAATGCCAGGGGGGCTGTAAGGTGCCACAGACAGTCACTATTTATTGGGCTGGGGGGGGCTGTTTGTGCCTCTGGGTACTGGGAATGCCAGGGGGGCTGTAAGGTGCCACAGACAGTCACTATTTATTGGGCTGGGGGGGGCTGTTTGTGCCTCTGGGTACTGGGAATGCCAGGGGGGCTGTAAGGTGCCACAGACAGTCACTATTTATTGGGCTGGGGGGGGCTGTTTGTGCCTCTGGGTACTGGGAATGCCAGGGGGGCTGTAAGGTGCCACAGACAGTCACTATTTATTGGGCTGGGGGGGCTGTTTGTGCCTCTGGGTACTGGGAATGCCAGGGGGGCTGTAAGGTGCCACAGACAGTCACTATTTATTGGGCTGGGGGGGGCTGTTTGTGCCTCTGGGTACTGGGAATGCCAGGGGGGCTGTAAGGTGCCACAGACAGTCACTATTTATTGGGCTGGGGGGGGCTGTTTGTGCCTCTGGGTACTGGGAATGCCAGGGGGGCTGTAAGGTGCCACAGACAGTCACTATTTATTGGGCTGGGGGGGCTGTTTGTGCCTCTGGGTACTGGGAATGCCAGGGGGGCTGTAAGGTGCCACAGACAGTCACTATTTATTGGGCTGGGGGGGCTGTTTGTGCCTCTGGGTACTGGGAATGCCAGGGGGGCTGTAAGGTGCCACAGACAGTCACTATTTATTGGGCTGGGGGGGGCTGTTTGTGCCTCTGGGTACTGGGAATGCCAGGGGGGCTGTAAGGTGCCACAGACAGTCACTATTTATTGGGCTGGGGGGGGCTGTTTGTGCCTCTGGGTACTGGGAATGCCAGGGGGGCTGTAAGGTGCCACAGACAGTCACTATTTATTGGGCTGGGGGGGCTGTTTGTGCCTCTGGGTACTGGGAATGCCAGGGGGGCTGTAAGGTGCCACAGACAGTCACTATTTATTGGGCTGGGGGGGCTGTTTGTGCCTCTGGGTACTGGGAATGCCAGGGGGGCTGTAAGGTGCCACAGACAGTCACTATTTATTGGGCTGGGGGGGCTGTTTGTGCCTCTGGGTACTGGGAATGCCAGGGGGGCTGTAAGGTGCCACAGACAGTCACTATTTATTGGGCTGGGGGGGCTGTTTGTGCCTCTGGGTACTGGGAATGCCAGGGGGGCTGTAAGGTGCCACAGACAGTCACTATTTATTGGGCTGGGGGGGCTGTTTGTGCCTCTGGGTACTGGGAATGCCAGGGGGGCTGTAAGGTGCCACAGACAGTCACTATTTATTGGGCTGGGGGGGGCTGTTTGTGCCTCTGGGTACTGGGAATGCCAGGGGGGCTGTAAGGTGCCACAGACAGTCACTATTTATTGGGCTGGGGGGGGCTGTTTGTGCCTCTGGGTACTGGGAATGCCAGGGGGGCTGTAAGGTGCCACAGACAGTCACTATTTATTGGGCTGGGGGGGGCTGTTTGTGCCTCTGGGTACTGGGAATGCCAGGGGGGCTGTAAGGTGCCACAGACAGTCACTATTTATTGGGCTGGGGGGGCTGTTTGTGCCTCTGGGTACTGGGAATGCCAGGGGGGCTGTAAGGTGCCACAGACAGTCACTATTTATTGGGCTGGGGGGGCTGTTTGTGCCTCTGGGTACTGGGAATGCCAGGGGGGCTGTAAGGTGCCACAGACAGTCACTATTTATTGGGCTGGGGGGGGCTGTTTGTGCCTCTGGGTACTGGGAATGCCAGGGGGGCTGTAAGGTGCCACAGACAGTCACTATTTATTGGGCTGGGGGGGGCTGTTTGTGCCTCTGGGTACTGGGAATGCCAGGGGGGCTGTAAGGTGCCACAGACAGTCACTATTTATTGGGCTGGGGGGGGCTGTTTGTGCCTCTGGGTACTGGGAATGCCAGGGGGGCTGTAAGGTGCCACAGACAGTCACTATTTATTGGGCTGGGGGGGCTGTTTGTGCCTCTGGGTACTGGGAATGCCAGGGGGGCTGTAAGGTGCCACAGACAGTCACTATTTATTGGGCTGGGGGGGCTGTTTGTGCCTCTGGGTACTGGGAATGCCAGGGGGGCTGTAAGGTGCCACAGACAGTCACTATTTATTGGGCTGGGGGGGGCTGTTTGTGCCTCTGGGTACTGGGAATGCCAGGGGGGCTGTAAGGTGCCACAGACAGTCACTATTTATTGGGCTGGGGGGGCTGTTTGTGCCTCTGGGTACTGGGAATGCCAGGGGGGCTGTAAGGTGCCACAGACAGTCACTATTTATTGGGCTGGGGGGGGCTGTTTGTGCCTCTGGGTACTGGGAATGCCAGGGGGGCTGTAAGGTGCCACAGACAGTCACTATTTATTGGGCTGGGGGGGGCTGTTTGTGCCTCTGGGTACTGGGAATGCCAGGGGGGCTGTAAGGTGCCACAGACAGTCACTATTTATTGGGCTGGGGGGGGCTGTTTGTGCCTCTGGGTACTGGGAATGCCAGGGGGGCTGTAAGGTGCCACAGACAGTCACTATTTATTGGGCTGGGGGGGGCTGTTTGTGCCTCTGGGTACTGGGAATGCCAGGGGGGCTGTAAGGTGCCACAGACAGTCACTATTTATTGGGCTGGGGGGGGCTGTTTGTGCCTCTGGGTACTGGGAATGCCAGGGGGGCTGTAAGGTGCCACAGACAGTCACTATTTATTGGGCTGGGGGGGCTGTTTGTGCCTCTGGGTACTGGGAATGCCAGGGGGGCTGTAAGGTGCCACAGACAGTCACTATTTATTGGGCTGGGGGGGCTGTTTGTGCCTCTGGGTACTGGGAATGCCAGGGGGGCTGTAAGGTGCCACAGACAGTCACTATTTATTGGGCTGGGGGGGCTGTTTGTGCCTCTGGGTACTGGGAATGCCAGGGGGGCTGTAAGGTGCCACAGACAGTCACTATTTATTGGGCTGGGGGGGGCTGTTTGTGCCTCTGGGTACTGGGAATGCCAGGGGGGCTGTAAGGTGCCACAGACAGTCACTATTTATTGGGCTGGGGGGGCTGTTTGTGCCTCTGGGTACTGGGAATGCCAGGGGGGCTGTAAGGTGCCACAGACAGTCACTATTTATTGGGCTGGGGGGGGCTGTTTGTGCCTCTGGGTACTGGGAATGCCAGGGGGGCTGTAAGGTGCCACAGACAGTCACTATTTATTGGGCTGGGGGGGGCTGTTTGTGCCTCTGGGTACTGGGAATGCCAGGGGGGCTGTAAGGTGCCACAGACAGTCACTATTTATTGGGCTGGGGGGGGCTGTTTGTGCCTCTGGGTACTGGGAATGCCAGGGGGGCTGTAAGGTGCCACAGACAGTCACTATTTATTGGGCTGGGGGGGGCTGTTTGTGCCTCTGGGTACTGGGAATGCCAGGGGGGCTGTAAGGTGCCACAGACAGTCACTATTTATTGGGCTGGGGGGGGCTGTTTGTGCCTCTGGGTACTGGGAATGCCAGGGGGGCTGTAAGGTGCCACAGACAGTCACTATTTATTGGGCTGGGGGGGGCTGTTTGTGCCTCTGGGTACTGGGAATGCCAGGGGGGCTGTAAGGTGCCACAGACAGTCACTATTTATTGGGCTGGGGGGGCTGTTTGTGCCTCTGGGTACTGGGAATGCCAGGGGGGCTGTAAGGTGCCACAGACAGTCACTATTTATTGGGCTGGGGGGGCTGTTTGTGCCTCTGGGTACTGGGAATGCCAGGGGGGCTGTAAGGTGCCACAGACAGTCACTATTTATTGGGCTGGGGGGGGCTGTTTGTGCCTCTGGGTACTGGGAATGCCAGGGGGGCTGTAAGGTGCCACAGACAGTCACTATTTATTGGGCTGGGGGGGCTGTTTGTGCCTCTGGGTACTGGGAATGCCAGGGGGGCTGTAAGGTGCCACAGACAGTCACTATTTATTGGGCTGGGGGGGCTGTTTGTGCCTCTGGGTACTGGGAATGCCAGGGGGGCTGTAAGGTGCCACAGACAGTCACTATTTATTGGGCTGGGGGGGGCTGTTTGTGCCTCTGGGTACTGGGAATGCCAGGGGGGCTGTAAGGTGCCACAGACAGTCACTATTTATTGGGCTGGGGGGGCTGTTTGTGCCTCTGGGTACTGGGAATGCCAGGGGGGCTGTAAGGTGCCACAGACAGTCACTATTTATTGGGCTGGGGGGGCTGTTTGTGCCTCTGGGTACTGGGAATGCCAGGGGGGCTGTAAGGTGCCACAGACAGTCACTATTTATTGGGCTGGGGGGGGCTGTTTGTGCCTCTGGGTACTGGGAATGCCAGGGGGGCTGTAAGGTGCCACAGACAGTCACTATTTATTGGGCTGGGGGGGCTGTTTGTGCCTCTGGGTACTGGGAATGCCAGGGGGGCTGTAAGGTGCCACAGACAGTCACTATTTATTGGGCTGGGGGGGCTGTTTGTGCCTCTGGGTACTGGGAATGCCAGGGGGGCTGTAAGGTGCCACAGACAGTCACTATTTATTGGGCTGGGGGGGGCTGTTTGTGCCTCTGGGTACTGGGAATGCCAGGGGGGCTGTAAGGTGCCACAGACAGTCACTATTTATTGGGCTGGGGGGGCTGTTTGTGCCTCTGGGTACTGGGAATGCCAGGGGGGCTGTAAGGTGCCACAGACAGTCACTATTTATTGGGCTGGGGGGGGCTGTTTGTGCCTCTGGGTACTGGGAATGCCAGGGGGGCTGTAAGGTGCCACAGACAGTCACTATTTATTGGGCTGGGGGGGCTGTTTGTGCCTCTGGGTACTGGGAATGCCAGGGGGGCTGTAAGGTGCCACAGACAGTCACTATTTATTGGGCTGGGGGGGGCTGTTTGTGCCTCTGGGTACTGGGAATGCCAGGGGGGCTGTAAGGTGCCACAGACAGTCACTATTTATTGGGCTGGGGGGGGCTGTTTGTGCCTCTGGGTACTGGGAATGCCAGGGGGGCTGTAAGGTGCCACAGACAGTCACTATTTATTGGGCTGGGGGGGGCTGTTTGTGCCTCTGGGTACTGGGAATGCCAGGGGGGCTGTAAGGTGCCACAGACAGTCACTATTTATTGGGCTGGGGGGGGCTGTTTGTGCCTCTGGGTACTGGGAATGCCAGGGGGGCTGTAAGGTGCCACAGACAGTCACTATTTATTGGGCTGGGGGGGCTGTTTGTGCCTCTGGGTACTGGGAATGCCAGGGGGGCTGTAAGGTGCCACAGACAGTCACTATTTATTGGGCTGGGGGGGGCTGTTTGTGCCTCTGGGTACTGGGAATGCCAGGGGGGCTGTAAGGTGCCACAGACAGTCACTATTTATTGGGCTGGGGGGGGCTGTTTGTGCCTCTGGGTACTGGGAATGCCAGGGGGGCTGTAAGGTGCCACAGACAGTCACTATTTATTGGGCTGGGGGGGGCTGTTTGTGCCTCTGGGTACTGGGAATGCCAGGGGGGCTGTAAGGTGCCACAGACAGTCACTATTTATTGGGCTGGGGGGGCTGTTTGTGCCTCTGGGTACTGGGAATGCCAGGGGGCTGTAAGGTGCCACAGACAGTCACTATTTATTGGGCTGGGGGGGCTGGTTTGTGCCTCTGGGTACTGGAATGCCAGGGGGGCTGTAAGGTGCCACAGACAGTCACTATTTATTGGGCTGGGGGGGGGCTGTTTGTGCCTCTGGGTACTGGAATGCCAGGGGGGCTGTAAGGTGCCACAGACAGTCACTATTTATTGGGCTGGGGGGGGGCTGTTTGTGCCTCTGGGTACTGGGAATGCCAGGGGGGCTGTAAGGTGCCACAGACAGTCACTATTTATTGGGCTGGGGGGGGCTGTTTGTGCCTCTGGGTACTGGGAATGCCAGGGGGCTGTAAGGTGCCACAGACAGTCACTATTTATTGGGCTGGGGGGGCTGTTTGTGCCTCTGGGTACTGGAATGCCAGGGGGCTGTAAGGTGCCACAGACAGTCACTATTTATTGGGCTGGGGGGGCTGTTTGTGCCTCTGGGTACTGGGAATGCCAGGGGGGCTGTAAGGTGCCACAGACAGTCACTATTTATTGGGCTGGGGGGGCTGTTTGTGCCTCTGGGTACTGGGAATGCCAGGGGGGCTGTAAGGTGCCACAGACAGTCACTATTTATTGGGCTGGGGGGGCTGTTTGTGCCTCTGGGTACTGGGAATGCCAGGGGGGCTGTAAGGTGCCACAGACAGTCACTATTTATTGGGCTGGGGGGGGCTGTTTGTGCCTCTGGGTACTGGGAATGCCAGGGGGGCTGTAAGGTGCCACAGACAGTCACTATTTATTGGGCTGGGGGGGCTGTTTGTGCCTCTGGGTACTGGGAATGCCAGGGGGGCTGTAAGGTGCCACAGACAGTCACTATTTATTGGGCTGGGGGGGCTGTTTGTGCCTCTGGGTACTGGGAATGCCAGGGGGGCTGTAAGGTGCCACAGACAGTCACTATTTATTGGGCTGGGGGGGGCTGTTTGTGCCTCTGGGTACTGGGAATGCCAGGGGGGCTGTAAGGTGCCACAGACAGTCACTATTTATTGGGCTGGGGGGGGCTGTTTGTGCCTCTGGGTACTGGGAATGCCAGGGGGGCTGTAAGGTGCCACAGACAGTCACTATTTATTGGGCTGGGGGGGCTGTTTGTGCCTCTGGGTACTGGGAATGCCAGGGGGGCTGTAAGGTGCCACAGACAGTCACTATTTATTGGGCTGGGGGGGGCTGTTTGTGCCTCTGGGTACTGGGAATGCCAGGGGGGCTGTAAGGTGCCACAGACAGTCACTATTTATTGGGCTGGGGGGGCTGTTTGTGCCTCTGGGTACTGGGAATGCCAGGGGGGCTGTAAGGTGCCACAGACAGTCACTATTTATTGGGCTGGGGGGGGCTGTTTGTGCCTCTGGGTACTGGGAATGCCAGGGGGGCTGTAAGGTGCCACAGACAGTCACTATTTATTGGGCTGGGGGGGCTGTTTGTGCCTCTGGGTACTGGGAATGCCAGGGGGGCTGTAAGGTGCCACAGACAGTCACTATTTATTGGGCTGGGGGGGGCTGTTTGTGCCTCTGGGTACTGGGAATGCCAGGGGGGCTGTAAGGTGCCACAGACAGTCACTATTTATTGGGCTGGGGGGGGCTGTTTGTGCCTCTGGGTACTGGGAATGCCAGGGGGGCTGTAAGGTGCCACAGACAGTCACTATTTATTGGGCTGGGGGGGGCTGTTTGTGCCTCTGGGTACTGGGAATGCCAGGGGGGCTGTAAGGTGCCACAGACAGTCACTATTTATTGGGCTGGGGGGGGCTGTTTGTGCCTCTGGGTACTGGGAATGCCAGGGGGGCTGTAAGGTGCCACAGACAGTCACTATTTATTGGGCTGGGGGGGGCTGTTTGTGCCTCTGGGTACTGGGAATGCCAGGGGGGCTGTAAGGTGCCACAGACAGTCACTATTTATTGGGCTGGGGGGGCTGTTTGTGCCTCTGGGTACTGGGAATGCCAGGGGGGCTGTAAGGTGCCACAGACAGTCACTATTTATTGGGCTGGGGGGGCTGTTTGTGCCTCTGGGTACTGGGAATGCCAGGGGGGCTGTAAGGTGCCACAGACAGTCACTATTTATTGGGCTGGGGGGGCTGTTTGTGCCTCTGGGTACTGGGAATGCCAGGGGGGCTGTAAGGTGCCACAGACAGTCACTATTTATTGGGCTGGGGGGGCTGTTTGTGCCTCTGGGTACTGGGAATGCCAGGGGGGCTGTAAGGTGCCACAGACAGTCACTATTTATTGGGCTGGGGGGGCTGTTTGTGCCTCTGGGTACTGGGAATGCCAGGGGGGCTGTAAGGTGCCACAGACAGTCACTATTTATTGGGCTGGGGGGGGCTGTTTGTGCCTCTGGGTACTGGGAATGCCAGGGGGGCTGTAAGGTGCCACAGACAGTCACTATTTATTGGGCTGGGGGGGGCTGTTTGTGCCTCTGGGTACTGGGAATGCCAGGGGGGCTGTAAGGTGCCACAGACAGTCACTATTTATTGGGCTGGGGGGGGCTGTTTGTGCCTCTGGGTACTGGGAATGCCAGGGGGCTGTAAGGTGCCACAGACAGTCACTATTTATTGGGCTGGGGGGGGCTGTTTGTGCCTCTGGGTACTGGGAATGCCAGGGGGGCTGTAAGGTGCCACAGACAGTCACTATTTATTGGGCTGGGGGGGGCTGTTTGTGCCTCTGGGTACTGGGAATGCCAGGGGGGCTGTAAGGTGCCACAGACAGTCACTATTTATTGGGCTGGGGGGGGCTGTTTGTGCCTCTGGGTACTGGGAATGCCAGGGGGGCTGTAAGGTGCCACAGACAGTCACTATTTATTGGGCTGGGGGGGGCTGTTTGTGCCTCTGGGTACTGGGAATGCCAGGGGGCTGTAAGGTGCCACAGACAGTCACTATTTATTGGGCTGGGGGGGCTGTTTGTGCCTCTGGGTACTGGGAATGCCAGGGGGGCTGTAAGGTGCCACAGACAGTCACTATTTATTGGGCTGGGGGGGCTGTTTGTGCCTCTGGGTACTGGGAATGCCAGGGGGGCTGTAAGGTGCCACAGACAGTCACTATTTATTGGGCTGGGGGGGCTGTTTGTGCCTCTGGGTACTGGGAATGCCAGGGGGGCTGTAAGGTGCCACAGACAGTCACTATTTATTGGGCTGGGGGGGGCTGTTTGTGCCTCTGGGTACTGGGAATGCCAGGGGGGCTGTAAGGTGCCACAGACAGTCACTATTTATTGGGCTGGGGGGGGGCTGTTTGTGCCTCTGGGTACTGGGAATGCCAGGGGGGCTGTAAGGTGCCACAGACAGTCACTATTTATTGGGCTGGGGGGGGGCTGTTTGTGCCTCTGGGTACTGGGAATGCCAGGGGGGCTGTAAGGTGCCACAGACAGTCACTATTTATTGGGCTGGGGGGGGCTGTTTGTGCCTCTGGGTACTGGGAATGCCAGGGGGGCTGTAAGGTGCCACAGACAGTCACTATTTATTGGGCTGGGGGGGGCTGTTTGTGCCTCTGGGTACTGGGAATGCCAGGGGGGCTGTAAGGTGCCACAGACAGTCACTATTTATTGGGCTGGGGGGGCTGTTTGTGCCTCTGGGTACTGGGAATGCCAGGGGGGCTGTAAGGTGCCACAGACAGTCACTATTTATTGGGCTGGGGGGGCTGTTTGTGCCTCTGGGTACTGGGAATGCCAGGGGGGCTGTAAGGTGCCACAGACAGTCACTATTTATTGGGCTGGGGGGGGCTGTTTGTGCCTCTGGGTACTGGAATGCCAGGGGGGCTGTAAGGTGCCACAGACAGTCACTATTTATTGGGCTGGGGGGGGCTGTTTGTGCCTCTGGGTACTGGGAATGCCAGGGGGGCTGTAAGGTGCCACAGACAGTCACTATTTATTGGGCTGGGGGGGGCTGTTTGTGCCTCTGGGTACTGGGAATGCCAGGGGGGCTGTAAGGTGCCACAGACAGTCACTATTTATTGGGCTGGGGGGGGCTGTTTGTTTTTGTTGCTCTGGGTACTGGGAATGCCAGGGGGGCTGTAAGGTGCCACAGACAGTCACTATTTATTGGGCTGGGGGGGGGCTGTTTGTGCCTCTGGGTACTGGGAATGCCAGGGGGGCTGTAAGGTGCCACAGACAGTCACTATTTATTGGGCTGGGGGGGCTGTTTGTGCCTCTGGGTACTGGGAATGCCAGGGGGGCTGTAAGGTGCCACAGACAGTCACTATTTATTGGGCTGGGGGGCTGATCTGCAAACTTAGGAAAGCTTTACAGCTTGGTACTTTGGAGCAAAAAGAAATGTTTACCCATTATAGATTCGGGGGGATTTGTACTTTCCAAAAATATATGGCTTTCTGGGGTGAGTGTATTTTTTTTGTAGCATTATCCGACATAAAGGATGTAAATGTGTTGATTTGGCAGAAGCTGAAATGACAGAAATGACAGTACATATGGGGGTATGTTCCCATTGGGGCCCCTACATGCCACATACTTAGCTAAACCTATACATATTGGGCATCAAACTGTTCAGGGGACCCCTGGGGTTCATATTTAGGGTGTTTTATTTGGTTACTTTATGACCTGTAGGAGATACGATACTATAGACTGGAAGCTTTAAAGCAATTTTTTTTTAAAATCACAAATTTTGATAAAAACCAATAAATTTAGGAAAGCATAGCGACTTGATAGTTTGGAGTAGACAGACAGTTGTGCCTATTCTGGATTCCCCAGAATCTGTTCTTTCCAAAAATGCCCAATTTTCTGGGATAAACCTTCTGTTAGTGGAAATTTTGTCCTTTAAATCTAAAATATGCAGCTTTCTGGAGCAGTGCTTTGGGAATTTGGTAATGTACTGCTGGGAGTTTGTGACCTATACAAGTGAGAAATCCCCATAAAACTATATATATTTGGTATTGGCACGTTCAGGAGACATGGGACTTTCCAAATCAGTTGTATATTCGGGCATAAAATAATTTTTGTTTCTAGTATGTGTGTTTATATTATGGAAAATGTGATTTTTTTTTATTTTTACACATTTAGACGCCTATATCTTGTTACAGAATTGGAATTACACAAAAATTCTACCATATTTTGAAAGCTTAGATTGTTCTGAAAAAATCGATATATTGTTTTCCTGGGTAAACTAAAAGTCCCCCCAAGGAAAGGCCCCTAAAGTGAAACAGTGCAAAATGTTCAAAAACTGTCTGGCAATACACGTTCCGCTTTGACCAAAACAGCTGGCAGTAAAAGGGTTAATGCTATTCAGGAGAATTCAGTTCATGATCAAATGCAGACATTGATAAAGAAATGGCAGACACCGGACAAAAATGTCCCCACGGTCCCTGTGTCCCCCTAGACATGGGAGAAAAGGAGATTTATGTGTTACTGTTAAATCCTTTTCTCTCCAGTCGTAAGGGGGACACAGGGCTTCCCTCCCCCAACTCTTGTTCAAAATTGCCCTTAGTCTTGTTGAGAGTTGTTAGTAGGTTTATGTTCTAGAGCTTATTTCTCTTTATTACAAGCTGGCTCCCTTCCGGAATGGTGGGATAAAGGGAGAGGAGGAGGGTCCTCACCTGTCATCAGTGTCCTGTCTCCTGATGTCCTCTTTGTTTAGGAACCCATTGGTGCTTAATTAACAACACTGGGCTGATTTGCCCCTGGGCAGTAACCCATAACAGTAACCCATTTTTCAGCCGCATAACAAGAATATCCATGTGAGCTTCTCGGTTTTGTCTTAGATCTGCCTGGCCATGTAACAAGCAATAGGGAGAATCTGAGCTTCCTAACGACATAAGTATTGGGGGGGCACTGATGGGTTTCCAAATTCCAGGGGAGGTTGCTAATAAAAATAAAAAATCAGCCCAGGTTTTATCTTAAATTAACTTTCCCTTTAATTCATCTATGATTGCAGGTCACCATTCCCCAACGTGCTGTTCAGTCTGGGGATCCATACGCCCGGAAACTGCAACGTTCAGGCCAGGCAGGTTAGTGACTTGTGTGCTTTCAAATCTTATTTCCTAAAATGTGTTTAAACTTGGCTTTTGTTTTAATATCTGTTTCTTTTATATAAAGGAGCCATGGCTGTAAGTTTCCCTAAGTTTGACTCTTTCATATATGTCAGTAGGTGACCCGCTGCTTTCCACTTACAGGTACCAAACAAGCACCTCTGAAAGCACCGGGGAAGCAAGACAGAAGCAAAGAGGGCAAGAAAGAAGATCCCCAGATTCTTTTGCTTCAGGTGAAGCTGCGTTTGAATATTTAATTATTCCTTGGGTCATTCTGTTCATGTAATGTGTGAAACAGATATTGGGGTCAGAGCCGGGTTAAGCGACCGGGCGCCCTAGACAACCCAGTCGGCCACCTGCCCCCCCCAATCCTTGCACCCTAGGCAGCTGCCTCTGCTTCCTACCCATAGTTCTGACCCTGATTGGGGTTCCTACTTTTGGATTACAAGCCTTCTTGAAAGGCAACTGAATTCAAGTTGTTACCTTTTCTTCTGACCAGGTGGAGGCGCTGCAGGCCCAGCTGGAAGAGCAGACACGACTATCCAAAGAGCAGATAGAGACTCTGTTAGAGGACAGGAAGGTCCGCGTGGAAGAAACCCAGGTGCAGCACCAAAGAGACCAGGACAAAATGAAATCTATGACAGATAAGTGAGTGTGTGAGAAAAGTAGAGAAATCCATAGGCCTCCTACACCTAGGGTTGGGGAAATCAGCCCCCTGTTGTACATCACTGGCTTCTGGAACCATCACTTTCTATCTTTCCCAGGCTGAATAAGACCCAGAAATTGCTGTACGAGAGCACCAGGGATTTCCTGCAACTGAAATAATTTGAGTGCCGAGCCAATGAGAAATCTTGGATGGCCGAGAAAGATCGGCTGCTCCGAGAGCTAGACCGGTGCCGAGAGCAGTTGGCTTTAAGTAGTGACACAGAGCAAGAGCGGGAACACGAGCGAGAGATCCTGCGTTTGTCATTGGTCGAGAAAGCAAGTCGGCACTCGCACAGTGAGGAAGTGAAGGGTAATTCCCATGAATGTGTGAATAAAGGATATTATGGTATTAGCGCTGCTTGCTGGTTCTTATGCCTCTTCTTATACAGTCTCTTACAGAGCAGCTGGCACAAGCACATCGCCTCGCTGAAATGTACCGGGAGCAGTGTGTGACACTGGAGGATGAGCTGGGAAAGATACGAGAGGAGGGAGACGTGGGCAGGGAAATCTTCAAGGTGAGTTCTTAATACCTTGTAAAGGGGGGTTCACATTTGAGTTACCATTTACTACAGGGGTCCTGAAACTTTTTAGACATGGGGCCAGTTCATGGTCCCTCAGACTGCTGGGGGCCGGACTGTAGTCCTCAAACTAGGCCCCCGCATCCTCAAACTATGGCCCACTGTCTGTTCCCCTGCTCCCCGCTGCATCCTCTTGCTCCCTGCTTTGTCCTCCGACTCCCTGCTCCCCCGCTCAATCCTCCGGCTCCCTGCTCCCCTGCTTTGTCCTTCGACTCCCTGCTCCCCCGCTCCATCCTCCGTCTCCCTGCTCCCCTGCTTCGTCCTCCGACTCCCTGCTCCCCCACTCCCAGCTGTGTCCTCCGGCTCCCTGCTCCCCCGCTGCATCCCCCGGCTTCCCCACTCCCAGCTGTGTCTTCTGGCTCCCTGCTTCCCCACTCCCTGCTTCGTCCTCTTGCTCCCTGCTCCCCTGTCTTGTCCTCCAGCTCCCCTGCTTCGTCCTCCAACTCCCTGCTCCCCCACTCCCAGCTGTGTCCTCTGGCTCCCTACTCCCCCGCTGCATCCCCCGGCTCCCCCACTTCCTGCTGCGTCCTCCAGCTCCCTTCTCCCCCGCTCCGTCCTCCGCCTTCCTGCTCCCCTGCTTCATTCTCCGACTCCCTGCTCCCCCACTCCCTGCTGCATCCTTTAGCTCCCTGCTCCCCCATTCCCTGCTGCGTCTGCAGGTCTACAGGTAGTAGCCAGGGGTGAGGAGGCAGCCGGGGCCAGGTTAATTACCTTGGGGGGCTAAATCCGGCCTTTGGGCCATGGTTTGAAGATCCCTGATTTAGTATGATGTAGAAAGTAATATTCTAATACAGTTTGCAATTGGTCTTTATTTTTTTGTGTTTGTTAAATGTATTTTACTTTTTGTTCAGCCACTCCCGAGTCATCTGGTTGCTAGGGTTTACATTACCCTATTAGCAACCAGGAAGTGGTTTGAGTGAGAGACTGGTATATGAATAGGAGAGGGCCTAAATAGAGAAATAACAATAACAACTAGAAATGGAAGGTTGAGAACAAACTTTATGTTGGGTTAAAAAACGTGAAGTCACTAAAGGAAATTTGATCTGTTGGCTCCGCCCACTTTCTCTAACCTTGGACCACAGTTCTATAGTAAAAACCACTGTGCAAAGTTTGGGGACCCTGGTTTTAATACTGTCTGAATGGCAGCAATTTAAATTTCCCCACTGAAAGTCAACAAGAGACATCTGATTGGCGGTTGGTGGCTCCGCCCACTTTTTCTAACCTGGAATTGTACTTACCCAGTGACTAACTCTGCAAACTTTGCATTAACTCTGCAAAGTTTGGGGACCCCGGTGTTATTACTGTGAGAATGGCAGCAGGTAAAATCTGATTGGCTGTTCACAGTTCCGCCCACTTTTGGGCATCCAACAATCATCATATTTTCATTCAGGCTGACCCCATGACTATGTGATTCAAGTTTGGGGACTGTAGCCTCAGAGCTGTAAGATTGGCAGCAGTTTAAATTTTCCCATTAAAGTCAATGGGTTATATTTGATTGGCTGTTGTTGGCCCCTCCCCCTTTGGGATCCAGCAATTGTCGCTGTTTCATTCTTCATTTCATTCTTCCCTGTCAAAGTCAATGGAAAATTGGGGTGTTCGGAGCAGCGCCACAAAAAGACGGGGGGAATCGCTTAGAAAAGCACAAGCAACCTGCTCCGCTATAGGGCGAAGAAGTGTGGGGAGTCTGGGTGTTGTACCCCTAAAGCTGTAGGTGGAGTAGCGTTTAGAAAATGGGGGGCGCTAAAAATAAGAAGAAAAAGCGGAAGAATAAGCTGAAGTCGAAGAACAGTATGATGGGTTTTTCAAATCAACACAATTAAAAGTAGCCTCGCGGAGCAATAGTTTCTTGGCTGCCGGGGTCAGTGACCCCCATTTGACTGTGGAAAGAGTCAGAAGAAGAAAGCAAATAATTAAAAACCGCTTTGTTCGCTTTTATAAAAATGTGACTGGTTATCTCCCCTAGTCCTCCTGTAGTGTTACAGTTACCCAACATCTGTTTGTGAGATTAATATCCAATGTTATTCTTATACCAGGAACGTTCAGATAAGGTGGCCAAGCGGCTGCAATTGATGGCGCAGAGATACGAGGCTCTGGAGAAAAGGCGCAACATGGAGGTAGAGGGCTATAAGACTGACATCAAGCTGCTGAGACAGCGGTTAAAGGATGTAGAGAAGCAACTATTCAAGGTGAGTCTGGGATAGACCGACGGCAAGATTTTCTGTTGCACGCATCTCATTGCCTTATACGAAAGCATATCTATATACAGAAACAAGATGGCAGAGAATAAATATTAAGTGTCACCTTAACCAAACAGGGGAAAACACACAGGCTGGTATTTTCTAGTACAATCTAGTAGAAGAGATGGCTATTCTGAGACAATTTGCAATTGGTCTTTTTTTTTTTATTTGTGGATTTTACTTAGCTTTTGTTCAGTAGCTTTCCAATTCGAAATTTCAGCAGCTGTCTGGTTGCTTGGGTTCAAATTAGTCTAGCAACCAGTCAGCGCTTTGAATAAGAGACTTGAACATGAGTAGGAGAGCACCTGAATAGAACGATAAGTAATAAAAAAGGACAATAAAACTGTAGCCTCACAGAGCAGTAGTTTATGGGCTGCCGGGGTCAGTGACCCCCATTTAGAGCCAGACGAAGAATGCAAATGATTAAAAAAAAAACTATAAAAAAATGAGACAAATTAAAAATTGACCATTCTATAACATACTTGAAGGTAAAAAACCCATTATCCAGAATGCTCGGAACCAAGGGTTTTCTGGGTATGGGGTCTTTCCGTAATTTGGACCTCCATACCTTAAGTCTACTAAAAATCATTTAACCATTAAATAAACCCAATAGGGCTGTTTCTGCCCCCAATAAGGGGTAATTATATCTTAGTTGGGATCAAGTACAGGTCCTGTTTTATTATTACAGAGAAAAGGGAATCATTTAACCATTAAATAAACCCAATAGGGCTGTTCTGCCCCCAATAAGGGGTAATTATATCTTAGTTGGGATCAAGTACAGGTCCTGTTTTATTATTACAGAGAAAAGGGAATCATTTAACCATTAAATAAACCCAATAGGGCTGTTCTGCCCCAATAAGGGGTAATTATATTCTTAGTTGGGATTCAATTACAAGGTACTGTTTTATTATTACAGATAAAAAGAAAATCAGGTTTAAAATGGAGTCTATGGGAGACGGCATTCTGTAATTCAGAGCTTTCTGGATAACGGGTTTCCGGATAAGTGATCCCATACCTGTACTATGATATTTGGAGCAGCAGTTACATTTTCTAGCCAGTAGGGGGAGCTTAAACTTCATAACACTGCTATTGCTGTACTAGAGGATTAAACACACGCAGTGAGACGGCTCATAACCAAACTAAGAAGGAACCCCTATGGGTAAGGGCCCTGTGGGGGTGAGAGGAGATGTGAATTAATCTTGCTCTCCTCTTTTTGCTCTCCTCTCAGGTGACGCTGAACATCGGGCCAGACCAAGATCTTGCTATTCTGGATGCAGTGCGGCAGGGCAACAAAAAGACACAAAAAATTCAAGGGGAACTGCGCAACTTAAAGGCCAAAATCTGTGGCCTGGGGAATGAACTGAGAATCGGATAGAGCACAAGGGAGACTGACGGAGCTGCCACACTAAACAAGGAGCCACAGGTAAAGGTCTACCCTGGCTCTACCTCTGGGATTATATAGTGTGTTCGGCCCAGGAAGGAAGAATATTGGCGGCCATACACGTTGCCAAGCGAGCTGATCTTCTCCCGGTATCCCCACCTACGGGTGGGTTATATCGGGCGAATTCAGGCTTATTAGAACAAGGGATATTAGAACAACGGATCAAGTACAGTACCTGTACTTGATCCCAACTAAGATATAATTACCCCTTATTGGGGGCAGAACAGCCCTATTGGGTTTATTTAATGGTTAAATGATTCCCTTTTCTCTGTAATAATAAAACAGTACCTGTACTTGATCCCAACTAAGATATAATTACCCCTTTTTGGGGGCAGAACAGCCCTATTGGGTTTAAATGATGTTTAAATTATTTTTTTAGTAAATTTAATGTATGGAGATCCGAATTACGGAAAGATCGCTTTTCCGAAAAAAGCCCCAGGTCCTGAGCATTCTGGATAACAGGTCCTATACCTGTGCTTAGCTTTTTGTACAGCAGCTCTCCAGTTTGGAACCTTAGCTATCTTGTTGCCAGGGCCTTTTTACCTTAGCAACTAGGCAGTGATTTAAATGAGAAACAGGAATATGAATAGGAGAGGGTCTGAATAGAAGGATAAAAAATAAAGTTCACAGAGCAATAGTTTTTTGTTTTGTTTTTTTATCTACTGGGTCAGTGACCCCCATTTAAAAGCTTGAAAGAATCAGAAGAGGAAGGCAAATAATTCAAAAACTAAACTCTGGCTGGAAATGCTGTATTTTATGTACTGAACTCCCTGTACCAGCCCAGAGAGTCAGCAGCCCTATGAACTAATGATCCTGGCCTTTAACTTTGTCCACAGCAGGTCTGTGTGTCAGTGGCACTGCACATGCTCAGTGGGCTCTAGGCTGCTGTTGTGCAGATATTTACCTTTATATTGTGAGTTGGTCCCTAAGGTAAGTGTAGTGGAGATCACACAAAACTGTTCCTGTGAGACTGAGCTAGTTAAGAGAAAAGGCAGAGGGCAGTAAATACAAGGAAGGGGCTTGTAATGGAACCTACTCCCTGGGCACTTGCTTCATTGCTATCTACTCCCCTTGTGCCCTCACCTGCATCATAACAATATAAACAGGAATCCACCAGAGCCTTGTGTTAAAGCAAACTTGGTACATTTATTGGTGCACAGCAAAGCACAACATGTTTCAGTTCTAATTGGTCCATTAGACCCACACTGACATGTTACATAGCACACGCAAACCCACACTGACCCATCTATCCACTCACATACAGACCCACACTGACCTATCCCCTCACATACAGACCCATACTGACCTATCTATCCACTCACATACAGACCCACACTGACCTATCTATCCACTCACATACAGACCCACACTGACCCATCTATCCACTCACATACAGACCCACACTGACCCATCTATACACTCACATACAGACCCACACTGACCCATCTATCCACTCACATACAGACCCACACTACAGACCCACACTGACCTATCTCCCTCACATACAGACCCATACTGACCTATCTATCCACTCACATACAGACCCACACTGACCTATCTATCCACTCACATACAGACCCATACTGACCCATCTATCCACTCACATACAGACCCACACTGACCTATCTATCCACTCACATACAGACCCATACTGACCCATCTATCCACTCCCATACAGACCCACACTGACCTATCTATCCACTCACATACAGACCCATACTGACCTATCTATCCACTCACATACAGACCCATACTGACCTATCTATCCACTCACATACTGACCCACACTGACCTATCTATCCACTCACATACAGACCCACACTGACCCATCTATCCACTCACATACAGACCCACACTGACCCATCTATCCACTCACATACAGACCCACACTGACCTATCTATCCACTCACATACAGACCCACACTGACCTATCTATCCACTCACATACAGACCCACACTGACCTATCTATCCACTCACATACAGACCCACACTGACCTATCTATCCACTCACATACAGACCCATACTGACCTATCTATCCACTCACATACAGACCCACACTGACCTATCTATCCACTCACATACAGACCCACACTGACCTATCTATCCACTCACATACAGACCCATACTGACCTATCTATCCAGTTGGGTCTCTGTATATATGCATACTGTAGTGAAAGAACCCTAGTACTTACAAGATAAAGATGGGCCTATCCCACTGATATCTGGCCTAACATTGGGCAGATCTTGATTGGGCAGGTTTGACTTTTCATCTCATCGAGCTCCGCATCGGTTTATTCACGCAGTCTCTGATCCAACGCCGCCTGTTGTATTTTTAGAGTTTGGCCCTAGGTGGGCATATCGGGGGAAGCTCCGATCTGGCCAAATGAGTGAGTCTTCCCATGTATGGCGACCTTTACCGTATACCAACCAGAGGCCAATGCTCACTGTCGGCTCCAGCCTGTAACCAGAGCATTAGAATTCTCCCAGCCTAAACATAAGAGTTACCCTATAACTGTACCTGAAACAGTATTAATTCATATGTGTGGGAAACAAACCTCCCTTTATTTCAGGCAAGTTTGCGTAATGGCGGCAGGTTCCACGTGAGTGTGAATACACAGGTGTGAAATCACGGTGAATAAACAAATGTTCCGTGAGAGGATCCTTATCAGCTGGGAGATTTTGTATGAATCACGTTAAGCTAATAAGTTACATTTTTATTGACTCATTTGGCCGATAATCCTCGCTGAATCGGGTGCATCCGCCGCCTCACCCAGCTGACCAATCCTATTTTTGATGTCAGAATGCTCAAGTATCTCATGAATTGCATGGCAGACAACTGATCTTGCTTGGATATGGTCAGTACCCCCGGTTCTGGAGATCCTTGCTTGAGGAAGAGAAATCATTCCCAGGACAGTATCTATAGATATGGCAACACTCCAGCCGATAACCCTCCTTACAACAGACAGTACCCACGAGTCTTGAATATTCCTTGTCCAGACTCTCTGGAATTGAAGGAGCCTTGCTCCTACTCTTAGAAGCTGGAACAACCTCCCATCATTGTGACTTCTGCTGGGACTTGGAGGATCGGGGATCTTTATATACTAGACTGCCCTGTCTTTCTTGAGAATGACCTATCAGGCTCCTTACCAGGCCTATAAGCTTTAACTTCCTTCTAAGTGTCAGATTGGTGTCTTGGAGGTTCCTTAAATCTCCTGGGAGTCTGCGGAAGGAATGTACTTTTCCCACCAGATGATTTAGATCAGCGATCCCCAACCAGTGACTCGGGGGTAACATGTTGCTCCCAGTGGCCTCAAAGCAGGTCCTTATTCTTGAATTCCTGACTTGGAGGCATAATGACCATGGGTACTGCCATACAGAGCCTACTGTAGGTGCCAGTGCACATAGGGACTACAAATAACCAATCATAGCCCTTATTTGGTACCCCAGGAATTTTTTTTTAATGCTTGTGTTGCTCCCCAACTTTTTTTTTATAAACCCCTGATTTAGATATTTCCCCCAACGCTTTACCGAATAGCATCTTACCCCCAAAGGGCAACTTGCATAAAGCATTCTTCAACCCCCAAAGGGCAACTTGCATAAAGCATTCTTCAACCCCCAAAGGGCAACTTGCATAAAGCATTCTTCAACCCCCAAAGGGCAACTTGCATAAAGCATTCTTCAACCCCCAAAGGGCAACTTGCATAAAGCATTTTTCGAGGCCGTGTCTGCAATCCAATATGTAAGCCATAGGGCTCTTCATTCCCTACCGATGGTGCCGTAGCTCCTGCAGACAACCTGGTTAAATCACCTGCAGCCCCCAAACAAATGGCCGTCCCCAGCTTTAGATTCCCTAGGGCTGACAGGATTCTCTCACGTGCCTTCCCTGGTCCCCTGCTCCAGATCTTCTATCCACAGTCGCGTAACTAGACATCCCCGGGCCCTGGTGCAGCCGGACCCCCCACCCCCAGACACATTTTTGACCCGAACTTACACCGGTGTGAGCGTCCAGTGGGCCCAGGATGATATGTATTACTGAATATAGGGAAATAGCAATACCGCTATGGGTTCCCTTACCTGAAAAACAGTACCTGTACTTGATCCCAACTAAGATATAATTACCCCTTATTGGGGGCAGAACAGCCCTATTGGGTTTATTTAATGGTTAAATGATTCCCTTTTCTCTGTAATAATAAAACAGTACCTGTACTTGATCCCAACTAAGATATAATTACCCCTTATTGGGGCAGAACAGCCCTATTGGGTTTATTTAATGGATAAATGATTCCATTTTCTCTGTAATAATAAAACAGTACCTGTACTTGATCCCAACTAAGATATAATTACCCCTTATTGGGGCAGAACAGCCCTATTGGGTTTATTTAATGGTTAAATGATTCCCTTTTCTCTGTAATAATAAAACAGTACCTGTACTTGATCCCAACTAAGATATAAATAATCCTTATTGGATGCAAAACAATCCTATTGGGTTTAATTAATGTTTTATTGATTTTTTAGTAGACTTAAGGGATGGAGATCCAAATTACGGAAAGACCCCTTATCCGTAATACCCTTTGTACCGAGCATTCTGGATAACCGGCCCTATACCTGTATGTCCTTAGGCCTTTAATGGCACTTTGCCAGGGTGCCCCGAGGTGTCATCCAACTATGTTATTTACATAATCAGATAAATTAGGTTTAAAAGGACACACGTGGATCACGTTCAGCCATAATGCCTGTATATAACCTGCCTAACTGCTAGTTGACCCAGAGGAAGGATAAACCCCTTCTGAGGCCTCTCTATTTGCTGCAGGGGGGGGGGATTCCTTCCTGACTGGACCAACTGGTACCACGATCTCCCATAACCCTGTATTCAGCCGTCCAACCCATTCTAATCAGTCAGTACAGTACAACCAATCAGTGTTTTTACATATTTCTGGTTTGAGTTCTTGAGCCCAGTTGTATTTGGGGGTACAGTTCCCCTTATTATGGGGGGGCATTTCTTGCTGGGGGGGCAGTCCCAGTAGGGCCCTACTTTCCCCAATAGGCAGGTGTCGTGTAGATGTGCTTTTTGGCGAGGAGATCCTTATGGTTTGGGGCATTACAGAGAGGGGGGGTTGCCAGGCTATGATAGTATGGATGGTACAGGCCGAGGGCTCGGGGTACAGGGCTTGTTGCTGGTTACCAGATGGGTAACTGGTTTAGCCTTCAGTGTAATGGTGAGTACATGGCGTGAGTTGTTGCCTTATATATCAGCGCCCCCTGAGCCCCCACAGTACTGTAATCTTCTTTGCAGCTACAACTCTGTGTGTTTTGCCTTTTTATTGCCTCTGGCTATAATACCTTGAGCCTTAAGCTGCCCATACGCGCACCAATGATATCGTAGGAAACCTTGTTCGGTGCGTTTGGGGAATCCATGGGAACCGGTATCTCAGGCTGCGGATATGGGTCGTCTCATCACTCAGCCGGGATAAAAGATTTTTATCAGTAACCCACAAACACTAACCCACTGCTGTCCCGCAATACCCTAACCCACATCCCACTGTAACCCACAAACACTAACCCACTGCTGTCCCGCAATACCCTAACCCACATCCCACTGTAACCCACAAACACTAACCCACTGCTGTCCCGCAATACCCTAACCCACATCCCACTGTAACCCACAAACACTAACCCACTGCTGTCCCGCAATACCCTAACCCACATCCCACTGTAACCCACAAACACTAACCCACTGCTGTCCCGCAATACCCTAACCCACATCCCACTGTAACCCACAAACACTAACCCACTGCTGTCCCGCAATACCCTAACCCACATCCCACTGTAACCCACAAACACTAACCCACTGCTGTCCCGCAATACCCTAACCCACATCCCACTGTAACCCACAAACACTAACCCACTGCTGTCCCGCAATACCCTAACCCACATCCCACTGTAACCCACAAACACTAACCCACTGCTGTCCCGCAATACCCTAACCCACATCCCACTGTAACCCACAAACACTAACCCACTGCTGTCCCGCAATACCCTAACCCACATCCCACTGTAACCCACAAACACTAACCCACTGCTGTCCCGCAATACCCTAACCCACATCCCACTGTAACCCACAAACACTAACCCACTGCTGTCCCGCAATACCCTAACCCACATCCCACTGTAACCCACAAACACTAACCCACTGCTGTCCCGCAATACCCTAACCCACATCCCACTGTAACCCACAAACACTAACCCACTGCTGTCCCGCAATACCCTAACCCACATCCCACTGTAACCCACAAACACTAACCCACTGCTGTCCCGCAATACCCTAACCCACATCCCACTGTAACCCACAAACCCCTAACCCACTCTTCCCGCATACCCTAACCCACACCCACTGTAACCCACAAACACTAACCCACTTGCTGTCCCGCAATACCCTAACCCACATCCCACTGTAACCCACAAACACTAACCCACTGCTGTCCCGCAATACCATAACCCACATCCCACTGTAACCCACAAACACTAAACCCACTGCTGTCCCGCAATACCCTAACCCACATCCCACTGTAACCCACAAACACTAAACCCACTCCTGTCCCGCAATACCCTAACCCACATCCCACTGTAACCCACAAACACTAACCCACTGCTGTCCCGCAATACCCTAACCCACATCCCACTGTAACCCACAAACACTAACCCACTGCTGTCCCGCAATACCCTAACCCACATCCCACTGTAACCCACAAACACTAACCCACTGCTGTCCCGCAATACCCTAACCCACATCCCACTGTAACCCACAAACACTAACCCACTGCTGTCCCGCAATACCCTAACCCACATCCCACTGTAACCCACAAACACTAACCCACTGCTGTCCCGCAATAATACCCACAACCCACAAACACTAACCCACTGCTGTCCCGCAATACCCTAACCCACATCCCACTGTAACCCACAAACACTAACCCACTGCTGTCCCGCAATACCCTAACCCACAAACCCACAACCACTAACCCACTGCTGTCCCGCAATACCCTAACCCACATCACACTGTAATACCACCCACAAACACTAACCCACTGCTGTCCCGCAATACCCTAACCCACAAACACTAACCCACTGTAACCCCAACTACCTGTCCCGCAATACCCTAACCCACAAACACTAACCCACTGCTGTCCCGTAATACCCTAACCCACATCCCACTGTAACCCACAAACACTAACCCACTCCTGTCCCGCAATACCCTAACCCACCTCCCACTGTAACCCACAAACACTAACCCACTTCTGACCCGCAATACCCTAACCCACGTCCCACTGTAACCCACAAACACTAATCCACTCCTGACCCGCAATACCATAACCCACATCCCACCCTAACCCACATGACATTAACCCACTCCTGACCCATAATACCCTAACCCACATCCCACTGTAACCCACAAACACTAACCCACTCCTGTCCCGCAATACCATAACCCACATCCCACTGTAACCCACAAACACTAACCCACTCCTGTCCCGCAATACCATATCCCACATCCCACTGTAACCCACAAACATTAACCCATTTCTTACCCACAATACCATAACCCACATCCCACTGTAACCCACAAACATTAATCCACTCCTGACCCGCAATACCATATCCCACATCCCACTGTAACCCACTCCTGATCCACAATACCCTAACTCACATCCCACTGTAACCCACAAACACTAACCCACTCCTGTCCCGCAATACCATAACCCACATCCCACTGTAACCCACAAATATTAACCCACTCCTTTCCCGCAATACCATAACCCACATCCCACTGTAACCCACAAACACTAATCCACTCCTGTCCCGCAATACCATAACCCACATCCCACCCTCACCCACAAAATATTAACCCACTCCTGACCCGCAATACTATAACCCACATCCCACCCTCACCCACAAAATATTAACCCACTCAATGGCCCTAGAGTAGCAGCATGGGAATCCATGATCAACAAAGCTATACCCCTATACAAGCTAACGTACATAAGGAGAGGGTGCCCTCAAAAATTTGATAAAATATGGTCACCATGGATAGACGCAGAACCCCCCTAAGATATGCAGGTCAGGGAGGTACCCCCCATATCCCCCCCTTGAATAACCTACACACCCAGACACAAGGTAACAGTGTAACCCCAATATCTCACTAAGGCCCTGAAGGGCAGGCTAGTAACCAGAAACACAGCTTGAATGGCAAATAGCATCGGTATCTGCAAAGAAGGCACTGCAATGTTATTATTGTTATGTTGTTATTTACTTTATTTACTTTCTGTACAACAAGTAAATGACAATGGAAACAATATACTGCAAACTATGTACATTTACACTCAATAAAAGAATTGTTATAAAAAATATATATATATATTAACCCACTCCTGATCCCACAATACCATAACCCACATCCCACCCTAACCCACAAACACTAACCCACTCCTGATCCCACAATACCATAACCCACATCCCACCCTAACCCACAAACACTAACCCACTCCTGTCCCGCAATACCCTAACCCACATCCCACTGTAACCCACAAACACTAACCCACTCCTGTCCCGCAATACCCTAACCCACATCCCACTGTAACCCACAAACACTAACCCACTCCTGTCCCGCAATACCCTAACCCACATCCCACTGTAACCCACAAACATTAACCCACTCCTGTCCCGCAATACCATAACCCACATCCCACTGTAACCCACAAACATTAACCCACTCCTGACCCCAAATATTATAACCCACATCCCACCCTAACCCACAAGACATTAACCCACTCCTGCAGTTGTTAGAAGATTCTGATATCCATGATGAAGAGAACATGGAGGGCTGCCATCGGGACCACGATGTTAAAGGTGTTTGTGGGGGCCCAAGGATGGTAATTAGGCCCCCTATTTATGCCCCCGACCCTCCCCCGATGGCTGCCTCGTTGTTGATGTTTCAGTGCTTCGTTCCTAAGGAGAGATTGTTCAGTGTTATCCATGGAGTAGGTGAGTATATAATAATTCTGCAATTTGTTCCTTTACTGTGACCATGACCCGCAATTCCATAACCCACATCCCACTGTAACCCCCAAACACTAACCCACTCCTGTCCCACAATACCCTAACCCACATCCCACTGTAACCCACAAACACTAACCCACTCCTGTCCCGCAATACCATAACCCACATCCCACTGTAACCCACAAACACAAACCCACTCCTTACCCGCAATACCATAACCCACATCCCACCCTAACCCACAAACATTAACCCACTCCTGACCCGCAATACCATAACCCACATCCCACCCTAACCCACAAACATTAACCCACTCCTGACCCGCAATACCATAACCCACATCCCACTATAACCCACAAACACTAACCCACTCCTGACCCGCAATACCATAACCCACATCCCACCCTCACCCACAAACACTAGCCCACTCCTGACCCGCAATACCATTACCCACATCCCACCCTCACCCACAAACACTAACCCACTCCTTACCCGCAATACCATAACCCACATCCCACCCTAACCCACAAACATTAACCCACTCCTTACTCGCAATACCATAACCCACATCCCACCCTAACCCACAAGACGATAACTTACATGTGCAGTTGTTAGAAGATGCTGTCTATGAAGATTCTCATTCATCCAGGTCATGATATACAGTATCTAGTAGAATTAAGTCTAAAACAACTGGACTTTTCTGAGTTTTTCTTGAAAACGTTTCACCACTCATCCGAGTGGCTTCTTCAGTTCAAATGACTGGTAGGGAATTCCCCGGTATTTAAACTCTTGATGGTAGTAGAGTCACAGACATCCAATCACAATGGTTCCATTGAACTTGTTCAGTTAGGTGTTAGCTGAAACTGACAGGTGTAAGAAGGTATGATCCAATCACAATGGTACCAAGATTCTCATTGATGAAGGTGTTAATCCTTCAAAGTACATGACTGGAAGTGTGAACTGTTGTGAAACTGCCGGGGTAAGGATGTCAACGCGCCATTGTATGTTGGTGACAAGCGGTGTCTCAGGCCCCCTCCTCTGTTCAGGGATGGTTTTTCCAGGTTGGCATAAATGGCCTCTTTCACACCTCTTTCAAACCATCTGTCCTCTCGGTCCAAAATATGCACGTTACTGTCCTCAAAAGAGTGACCTTTTTCTTTGAGGTGTAGATAGACCGCTGAGTCTTGTCCTGAGGAGTTTGCCCGCCTATGTTGGGCCATTCTCTTACAGAGAGGTTGTTTTGTCTCCCCAATGTATAAGTCTGAGCACTCTTCACTACACTGGACAGCATAGACCACATTACTTTTCATGTGCTTGGGTGTTGGGTCTTTCGGGTGCACCAGCTTCTGTCTCAGGGTGTTGCTGGGTTTGAAAAACACAGGAATGCGATGTTTGTTGAAAATTCTCCTAAGTTTTTCTGATGTTCCAGCAACATATGGAATGACTATGTTGTTTCGCCTGCTGTGTTCCTCCCTTCTGTTTGTAGGTCTGGTCTTTCTGTTGGTCTTTGATTTGGTTTTGATGAAGGCCCAGTCTGGGTACCCACAAGTTTTCAGAGCTCCTTTTAGATGTTTATATTCTTTCTCCTTGGCCTCTGCATTGGATGCCACAGTTTCAGCCCGATGATGTAGAGTCCTAATTACACCCAGTTTATGTTCCAAAGGGTGGTGGGAATCAAACAGCAAGTACTGGTCTGTGTGGGTGGTGATTCCCACCACCCTTTGGAACATAAACTGGGTGTAATTAGGACTCTACATCATCGGGCTGAAACTGTGGCATCCAATGCAGAGGCCAAGGAGAAAGAATATAAACATCTAAAAGGAGCTCTGAAAACTTGTGGGTACCCAGACTGGGCCTTCATCAAAACCAAATCAAAGACCAACAGAAAGACCAGACCTACAAACAGAAGGGAGGAACACAGCAGGCGAAACAACATAGTCATTCCATATGTTGCTGGAACATCAGAAAAACTTAGGAGAATTTTCAACAAACATCGCATTCCTGTGTTTTTCAAACCCAGCAACACCCTGAGACAGAAGCTGGTGCACCCGAAAGACCCAACACCCAAGCACATGAAAAGTAATGTGGTCTATGCTGTCCAGTGTAGTGAAGAGTGCTCAGACTTATACATTGGGGAGACAAAACAACCTCTCTGTAAGAGAATGGCCCAACATAGGCGGGCAAACTCCTCAGGACAAGACTCAGCGGTCTATCTACACCTCAAAGAAAAAGGTCACTCTTTTGAGGACAGTAACGTGCATATTTTGGACCGAGAGGACAGATGGTTTGAAAGAGGTGTGAAAGAGGCCATTTATGCCAACCTGGAAAAACCATCCCTGAACAGAGGAGGGGGCCTGAGACACCGCTTGTCACCAACATACAATGGCGCGTTGACATCCTTACCCCGGCAGTTTCACAACAGTTCACACTTCCAGTCATGTACTTTGAAGGATTAACACCTTCATCAATGAGAATCTTGGTACCATTGTGATTGGATCATACCTTCTTACACCTGTCAGTTTCAGCTAACACCTAACTGAACAAGTTCAATGGAACCATTGTGATTGGATGTCTGTGACTCTACTACCATCAAGAGTTTAAATACCGGGGAATTCCCTACCAGTCATTTGAACTGAAGAAGCCACTCGGATGAGTGGTGAAACGTTTTCAAGAAAAACTCAGAAAAGTCCAGTTGTTTTAGACTTAATTCTACTAGATATTAGAAGATGCTGTTTCCCTGATGAAGAGAACATGGAGGGCTGCCATCGGGACCACGATGTTAAAGATGTTTGTGGGGGCCCAAGGATGGTAATTAGGCCCCCTATTTATGCCCCCGACCCTCCCCCGATGGCTGCCTCGTTGTTCTCGTTTCAGTGCCTCGTTCCTAAGGAGAGATTGTTCAGTGTTATCCATGGAGTAGGTGAGTATATAATAATTCTGCAATTTGTTCCTTGTTACTCTTTGCATTTATATGCATGTTTTATATCACGTTCCCTTTTGCTGCTAATTTAAAGGCCAACTACAACTGTCTAATAATAACATGTTCTCCCCTCTCAGATGTTTGTCTCTCCTGTAGATTTAGCCCAGTTTAGTGAGCTCTGCCCTAATCCAATCTTAGTCTTTATTCTTGGTGGCTTTAGTTATAGAATGATATTGTATGTAGGAAAGCAGGAGAATATTGTAGGAATGGGAACAGTAAATGATTACAGTCTGTGCATCACATGAACTATAATGAGAATGAGCAGTTCCCCTACCTCTGTGCAGGTGTTGGGCGATATTCCTCTGCACCCCCCTTTCACCCCGGAGCTCGGCAATGAAAGGGTGCGTGAGGAGCTGCCTTGCAGATGGTCTCCTGCCTGGGTCTCTCTGCAGGCACTCGCTGATGAAGAAGCGGAACTCGTCACTCCTGGAAAAAAAAACGGTGGTAAAATGATAATTGTTTGTGTTACATTTCCCAGAGTTCACAGTGTGACGACTCCCTGATCCTGCCGCTCTGTACCCAACCCAATCACAGCACAGGCAGCAATAGGGGGTGAGCCCCTTCCCTTCTAAGGGTTCCACTGCTCTGCCTGAAATGGGGGGCTATTGCACTTACTTATGAACCCTGAATTATAAGGGTACATTTACCTGTGACCAAATTACTGTCTCTCTGGTTTTGCCTATATCTTAGCCCGGCTTGTATTGGCTGCCAGATACCGGCCCCAAGAGCTCAAGCTCAGCACGAGAGTCTGCGTTTGCGCATAGAGCTACACATATTACGCATCACCTTCACCCTTATTTCAGCCCGGACTGGGATACAAAATAGGCCCTGGCATTTCATATCCACAGAGGCCAAAACAGCCCCCCAGCCCAATAAATAGCCACTGCCTATGGCATCTCACAGCATTTACCTGCCCTCACTTATTTCCCATTTATCCCTTCCCCATCCTTACTTTATGTCATATCCCAATGTCCCCCTCACCATAAAGTCTACCTTGCCCATTTCCCCACCTTTCCTGACTCATTCACACACCTTCTTACACGCTTTCCATTTCCCCACCCTCCCCACCTAACTGCCTATTCTACCCTCTTGCTGCCTTTTGCTATTCTAGTGAAAGGGACTCACCAATTGCCCCTTGATGGTAATGATGGAACTGGACCAGTTGTTATTCGCTGGATCAGCTTCTGCTTGGGAAGTCTTCTGAATGCTGGGATGTAAAGATACAACACAAAAACATGATGACTGATGAATACAACATTTGGGGGCGATTTATGGCTTTAAGCTTTTTTGAATCCTGTAAATTCTCTAACTCAATTGTGTGTGTATTTTTTTTTCTCAACCGGCATGTTTGCAAAATTGAATTGGGAATCGGGAAATAAGTTATTACCAAACCTTGCATATTTAAATAGCTTAAAAATGGGAAATATTATTTCCTCATTGACCTACAAATGTACTTGCCAGGTTTTAGTTACCAGTTCTTTAAATTTCTGTTTTAAACTCTTATTAAATGGGTACATTTTCAGGTTTGAAAAGTCAAATTCCAGTTTCTTTGCCTCAAAAAATTGTGTATTATTGAAACACAGGAAATTCAAATGTTAGTTAATCGGCCCCTTTGTTTTTAATATTTACTCTATAATAGTAATATTTATGTTACAGCGTGACACATAAATGCCCCCTGCCCATTCTACTAACAGTTCTACATGCAGTACAGTACACACACACACACACACACACACACACACTCTAGGGTTTACTTACGGAGATGTCCTTCCGCCATTTGAATGGCTGCAATCCCTAGTGACCAGATGTCAGCCTGGATATTACAATATGGGGGAAAAGACGAGTATTAGAGAAGATTATACACAGAGTACATGAAAATAATTGCAGTTGCAGATGATTTGGATACTTCTGATACCTATCCACCCACACCCTGATAGTGATTCTATTTGGCTTGCACAATAACAAATCCATTAGAAGCCTATAATCCAGTAGTGAATTGCTGTGACTTTTATGTCTAGAAAATGTCCCCAAATACCCCAAACTGAGAGTCTGGAGTGTTACATGGAGTGTGACATCCCCATAAAGCATAAGCAGTCTAATGGAGTTGGTTTCTATTATTCTTGTGTCCTGCACTTAAAATGCATTTCACTCTCTCATTTCAGATTCTCGTATCACAGAAACCACATTACGGCTCTGGATTCTCTGTTATGAGAGGGGTAAGTAAAGCGAGTGGAACATTTACACGCAGTTCACCCTGTGTAAGTGACATAGTTTAAAGCTTAATATATAAAACTCGCCCACGTTCTATTCCTTTCTATGGGATTTTTAGAAGTGTATTTATCAAATGGTGAGTTCTAACTTTCATTCATTGATAAATTGGCTTCTAAAAATCCCATAGGAATGAATAGAAAGTGAGTTTTTCTGTGTAATCTCACATTTTGCTAAATATGCCCCTAACTCTAAGCTAAAAAGAGAGAGAAGACATGACAATACCTTATGGTCATATTCGCCGCTGTTTTGGGCAAAATGAGCCAGTACTTCCGGAGCCATGTATGCCATGGTCCCCGAAGTGCTGGCGCTCCTTCCTCCGATGGTCGCAAAGCAAAACTCGCCTAAAATTGTATGACAAAAGCAGGAATGTTAATGTTTAGTTAGAAATACAAGCCAGCAGTAAACACCACGGAGAAAAAAATATCCTTGTGTCGCTTACCGATCTTCACCTCTCCGGATGAGGAGATGACAATGTGTTCGGGCTTGATGTCATGATGGATTATATTCTTCTCTTCCAGATGGTTAAGGCCCTGAGAAATCAAGAAAGCAAAAGTAAGTATATAAATATTTTGTACTCTTTGATTAATTAGAAATATGCAGAATAGCAGGAAGGAGTTTAACAGGTGACCTACCGTTATCACATTCTTGCAAATATAGGCGATCCATCTTTCGCCTAAGGTCCTTTTGGTGGCAATTAGCTCTTCTACAGTCGCACCGGTACAAAGCTCTGTAGCAATCTAGAAGATAAAGAAAGAATATTTGGCCAACTATTTTATTTACCTACAATTTTATTGGGAACCCGAGGAAAAGGCTTTGTGGCTTTAAGTCTTGGGGGGACTGCAGTATCAGCTAAATCTGACTCTTTCTTACCAAACTGGATCATGTATGGATCCAAAATGCTAGCTTGTGTATTAGATCAGTTACAATTGGCATGTTTGCTGCATAAATGTGTAACCTCTCTGAATCAACACTTCCTTACCCATAGTCCTCCATGTTTTGATGAGGCCTTATGATAAAAGGCCCCATAGAAGTCGACGATGTTTTGGTGGCCAGATACAATTTGCAGGATTTCGACTTCTTTCTTGATCTCCTGTTGCTTCTAGTTTCAAACAAAAGAAACAAGGTAAATAAAATGGATACAATAACAGTTTCAAACACCCCAACCTAACTTGTCGTTATGAAAAATGACAGCTTTGTAATATCCCTACTTGAGTATTGTATAATATGACCGAGACCCCTTGTGTTCTTTTATATCAAACTGCATTTGTTATTTTACTGTTACATAGTTATTAGGGGCCAGGGTATTTCACTGACTGTATTTGGTTAGCAAGTTCTCTTTCTACTGATAACTATAATGTAGGTATAACAAAATACTAATTAGTATCTAATTAGAGTAATCATGAAGACACATTACCTTCTGATGTTTAATTATTATAATGGCCACTTCCAGTTGTTTTCTTTGGTGCCATCCCTGTTACAAAAGTAGGGAAAGAAGCTCAGTGATCATTACTAACGGAACGCTATGGGAAAGCAAAAAGCTATACAGTAGCATGTAAATATGGAAAGAACAAAGCTGTAGAGAGCACAACCAATGGACAGAATTACCCAAAAGAATGACACAAAATGCCTCATTTTAACACTGAATAAAATATCTTACAATGTAGACGACTCCGTTGGGGTCCTGCCCGATTGGCTCCCCTAGTTTCAAATACCTCCCGGGCTCCTGAAAAATAACATTGTATTTGAAAATGTGATAATCAAACTAATATTATTCAGCTGGACAAATAACCTTTGTAACATGAGAGAAGCACAGAAGGTATAGGAGGAACTTGGTGAAACAGGGGTGGAAGGCTTTGGGCTGGAAAATGGAAGCCAAACTGTGAATGTTGTGGCAAAATACAGCTTTACAGCTACTTACTGGGTATTTCTCCGAGAGTGGGGTGATGTTATCCTCCTGAGGAAGAGAAAAAAAAGGGTTTAATCAGAGCAACTCATTTTGCTCAACTGCTAACATTGTATTTTGTAGAACAAGGAAAGGATTCATTCATTCTTAAAGTAAATCCCCAGCTAACGGAGAACCCTCTGTATGAAAAAATCCTCTGATTGCAGGACTATGTATAGTGAAGCCTGGATCTTGGCTTTAGTCTGCATGTTCTAGAAGGGCAATGAGAGATGTGGAAGGTCTGAGAGGCTGTAACGGAGGCAAAAAGTGGTGACCAACTGCCCCACTGAGCACTTGTGCATTTGACATTCAGGTAAGAGTGGAATGGGACTTACATAAGAGTTTGTATGATGTGGTGGGATAGGGGGGCCGGCCGAATAGGTTTAAAATGGTTTAATGATATATTGAGAGAAAAATATTAAATTCAGCTCAAACCTCCTCAATCTCCTTCACCTCCTCCTCGCTCAGTTTCGTTGCTGAGCTCTCTGTTTGGCCGGTGTCGGGGCCAGTTTCCATCGGTGACTCCTGGGAAATATAAATACAGTTTTACAACATTAGTAAGAACAGAGCCCCAGTGGCTCCCTGCTCCCTTACTTGTGCATTTGATT
Organism: Xenopus tropicalis; assembly: GCF_000004195.4. Lineage (NCBI taxonomy): Eukaryota > Metazoa > Chordata > Amphibia > Anura > Pipidae > Xenopus > Xenopus tropicalis. The sequence goes on from NC_030684.2 coordinate 15,568,593, forward strand.
GGTGGCTGCAAACTCTGCAGAACCTAACCCCGCCCAATGTAAGTGTTAGTCAGAGGGGGCTTAAATTGCCATTTAAATTGCTTATTTAATTCATTGCTGCTTACCTCAGTGGTCGCTAGCTGAGGTTCCTCACAGCTTTCCAAGGGTTCCTAGTTAAAGAAGAAAACATCATTGTATAAGATCAACTCACTTCAGTAGAGAATATGATCAAATAAATCTGTTCAATTAATTTAATTATATAATGAATTATGATCAGTGTCTTTTTCTCTCATTGGTTATTACCTTGTAGCTGCTCGCCTCAGCTTGTTCTTCACAATCCTGGTTAAAAGACAGAAAAATGCAAGAATATTTAATAAATGGTATCAGTTTGTGCATTAACTGCACCATTTTTTGCTCAACCACAACTTGAGGCTGTAAATGAGCCCGACACAGTGGTGCTTATTTACTTGTATAGGGGGAATGGCAGATGTGGTGGATTCTCGGCCTGAGCTTAAACTCAGGCTGAATATCTTCCCCCTGTACCCCAAAAAGCTTATTGCGGCCTGCACCTGGAGCCATTGTGTTGGCTGGAGCTATACTCAGGAGTTTCCCACCAAAATCCACTCTGTTTGCCTAAACCCAAGGCAGCGCAATGGCTCGGGGCGCCGGCACATCAAGTATTTAGGGACATGGGGTCGGACTCCCAGCCCGTGTTCACAAATTGCCCCCCTAAAGTGAATCTAAAATGTCTATCTCTATTGTGACCCTATTATTTTTTCTTACCTGGCAGATGTCCGGTTCCAGGATTTCTGGAGTCTCCTTAATAAAGAAAAGGTAAGAGAAAGATGTTCCACGTTGTAATAAAGAAGCTAATATACAGTCTTGTATAAAATATAGGGTGATTTTTATTTGCCCCTACTCTCCCCTCCCCGGCAGTAGCCTATGAGTTACATTGTATGAGTGGATGCAATCATAGGAGCCAATCATATTCTTTTCATTTTCTAATTTATACAAGATAGAAGGCCGCTAAGTAACAGATGCTGACTGGTTGGTATGGGCAACTGCATTTGGGCAAGTTAGCCTCAGTTACACTATGTTAGTAGATAAGGTTCCCTGTTAGGTAAATATGATTATTATCCTTTACAGATTTTGTTCATGAACCCTGTAGCTCAAATTAAAACACATTGGGACCCCTGCAAACTTTTTGGCCCCCGTACCTCACAGGTGTTGATTGGAGGGTCTCCACTCTCTTCCAAGGGTTCCTGGTTAAGAAGGAAAACCTCAGATCAGCAGAGAAGATGATAAAAATGCATTTTTTTTATTCATGTGTTGTTTTCTGCTTACCTGTGAGTGGCAGGGGCCGGTGTCGGGGCTCTCCTGCCCAGTCACGTCTTCCTCCTGTTTAAAACAGAAAAATATTGTAAAACAAATTTTTATGGCTAAAGTAAAGCAAAGTGTGTAAAAGTGTTATTTGATATAAATATATGAGAAATAGAAGGTGTATGTTGCTGTGTAACACAGGGCATAATAAGGAGGTGGGACAGACTCACCAACGCTGAAGTCAACAAATTGCCTCCCCAAAGTGAATTTGCATTTGATATTCTTTTAAAATATCTTTTGCTATTGTTAATATATGTTAATAAATGAACTGTACCCACAATTAGAGAAGAAATGCAACACCCAAACATCTACATTTGCATTACCCATAAATCAGAGCTACGTAGTGGGGTGGATGGTTGTTACATTTGGCTCTGGCCTTTCTATTAAGAAACAACTAACATTTAGGCATGGGTGGAATGGGGCCTATATAGGAGTTTGGGAGATGTAGGGGCCCAAATAGGTTTAAAAAGCTATAATATTATATTGAGGGCAAAATGATCATTCAAAATACAATTCATTGCTGCTTACCTCAAACGTCTCTAGCTGAGGTTCCTCACAGCTTTCCAAGGGTTCCTAGTTAAAGAAGAAAACATCATTGTATAAGATCAACTCATTCAGTAGAGAATATGATCAAATACATCTGTTTAATTACTTTAATTATATAATGAATTATGATCAGTGTCTTTTTTCTCTCATTGGTTATTACCTTGTAGCTGCTCGCCTCAGCTGGTTCTTCACAATCCTGGTTAAAAGACAGTAAAATGCAAGTACATTTAATAAATGGTATCAGTTTGTGCATTATAGCTTTTCCCAAGCAAAAGTTTGGGAAGTCGTCGGTGCCTAACAAATTGCCCCCCCAAAGTGAATCTAAAATTTATTTCTCTATTGTGACCCTATTATTTTTCCTTACCTGACAGCTCTCCGTGTCGACGATTTCTGGAGTCTCCTGATTAAAAAAGGTAAGAGAAAGATGTTGCACGTTGTAATTTCCATTTTAAAAAAGCTAATATACAGTCTTGCATAAAATATGGGGTTATTTTTTATTTGCCCCTACTCTCCCCTCCCCGGCAGTAGCCTATGAGTTACATTGTAGGAGTGGATGTAATCATAGCAGCCAATCATATTTTTTTTATTTTATAATTTATACAAGATAGAAAACCGCTAAGTAACAGATGCTGACTGGTTGGTATGGGCAACTGCATTTGGGCAAGTTAGCCTCAGTTACACTATGTTAGTAGATAAGGTTCCCTGTTAGGTAAATATGAATATTATCCTTTACAGATATTATTCATGAACCCTGTAGCTCAAATAAAAACACATTGGGACCCCTGCAAACATTTAGGCCCCCGTACCTCGCAGGTGTTGATTCGAGGGTCCTCCTGCTCTTCCAAGGGTTCCTGGTTAAGAAAGAAAACCTCAGATCAGCAGAGAAGATGATAAAAATGCATCTTTTTCATTCATGTGTTATTTTCTGCTTACCTGTGAGTGGCAGGGGCTGGTGTCAGGGCTCTCCTGCCCAATCACTTCTTCATCCTGTTTAAGACAGAAATAAAGATTGTAAAAATATTTCTCAAGGCTGAAAGTCAAGCAAAGTGTGGGAAAGTGTTATTTGATATAAATATATGAGAAATAGAAGGTGTATGTTGCTGTGTAACACAGGGCATAATAAGGAGGTGGGACAGACTCACCAACGCTGAAGTCGTCGGTACCTAACAAATTGCCCCCCCAAAGTGAATCTAAAATGTCTTTCTCTGTTGTGACCCTATTATTTTTTCTTACCTGACAGATCTTCATGTCCAGGATTTCTGGAGTCTCCTGATTAAAAAAAGGTAAGAGAAAGATGTTGCACAGTGTTATTTCTGTTTTAAAGAAGCTAATATACAGTCTTACATAAAATATAGGGTGATTTTTATTTGCCCCTACTCTCCCCTCCCCGGCAATAGCCTATGAGTTACAATGTATGAGGGTATGTAATCATAGCAGCCAATCATGTTTTTTTCATTTTCTAATTTATACAAGATAGAAGACCGCTAAGTAACAGATGCTGACTGGTTGGTATGGGCAACTGCATTTGGGCAAGTTAGCCTCAGTTACACTATGTTAGTAGATAAGGTTCCCTGTTAGGTAAATATGAATATTATCCTTTACAGATATTATTCATGAACCCTGTAGCTCAAATAAAAACACATTGGGACCCCTGCAAACATTTAGGCCCCCGTACCTCGCAGGTGTTGATTGGAGGGTCCTCCTGCTCTTCCAAGGGTTCCTGGTTAAGAAAGAAAACCTCAGATCAGCAGAGAAAATGATAAAAATGCATCTTTTTCATTCATTAATCTTGCAACAAAATGCTTTTCAGAAAATATAATTAAGGCTATGATAAAAAAATGCACTGAAACCTTTAGCACAAACCGTATTAAAGGCTTTAGGGTAATTACACACGGGATGTTTTGTCACTTGTGATAAATCTTGGCTACCGTGGGTGACAAACCAGCCCTTGTGCCCCTCCCGCTGGCTAATGTGCAAATTGCGGGTGGGAAACACGTGGCACAGCTACTTTCCCAATAGCCCAACGTTTTCTCAAGGGGCAACTTCAGGCTACTTGGCAAAGTAACCGCGCCGTGTGTGTTTCCCACCAGCGATTTGCACTTTAGCCGGTGGGAGGGGAGATTAAGTCGCCTGCAGTAAAGCGAGTTTATCCCGGGCGACTATTCTCCTGGTGTATCATTAGTTTGAGTATTTATTTCCCTTTCAAAGAGTTCAGGCTGGCAGGTGTTAGTGCCATATTCCTGAGGTATCTGGGGGAGTTAATATATATTAATAAATGAACTGTACCCACAATTAAAGAAGAAATGCAACACCCAACATCCTACATTTGCATTACCCCATAAAATCCCAGAGCTACGTAGTGGGGTGGATGGTTGTTACATTTGGCTCTGGCCTTTCTGTAAGAAACAACTAACATTTAGGCATGGGTGGATATGGGGCCTATATAGGAGTTTGGGAGATGTAGGGGCCCAAAAATACGGTTTAAAAAGTTATAATATTATATTGAGGGCAAATGATCATTCAAAATACAATTCATTGCTGCTATACCTCAAAGGTCTCTAGCTGAGGTTCCTCACAGCTTTTCCCAAGGGTTCCTACGTTAAACAAGAAAACATCATTGTATAAGATCAACTCAATTCAGTAGAGAATATGATCAATAATCAATTTTATTACTTTAATTAAATAATGAATTATGATCAGTGTCTTTGGTTATTACCTTGTAGCTGCTCGCCTCAGCTGGTTCTTCACAATCCTGGTTAAAAGACAGTTAAAATGCAAGTACATTTAATAAATGGTATCAGTTTGTGCATTATAGCTTTTCCCAAACAAATTGCCCCCCCAAAGTAAATCTAAAATGTTTTTCTCTATTGTGACCCTATTATTTTTCCTTACCTGACAGATGTCCGTTGTCCTGATGTCGCCGCAATACCTAACCCACATCCACTGTAACCCACAAACACTAACCCACTGCTGTCCCGCAATACCTAACCCACATCCACTGTAACCCACAAACACTAACCCACTGCTGTCCCGCAATACCCTAACCCACATCCCACTGTAACCCCACAACACTAACCCACTGCTGTCCGCCAATACCCTAACCCACATCCCACTGTAACCCACAAACACTAACCCAGCTGTCCCGCAATACCTAACCCACATCCCACTGTAACCCACAAACACTAACCCACTGCTGTCCCGCAATACCTAACCCACATCCCACTGTAACCCAAACACTAACCCACTGCTGTCCCGCAATACCCTAACCCACATCCCACTGTAACCACAAACACTAACCACTGCTGTCCCGCAATACCCTAAACCCACATCCCACTGTAACCACAAACACTAACCCACTGCTTGTCCCGCAATACCCTAACCCACATCCCACTGTAACCCACAAACACTAACCCACTGCTGTCCCGCAATACCTAACCCACATCCCACTGTAACCCACAACACTAACCCACTGCCTGTCCCGCAATACCCTAACCCAATTCCCACTGTAACCCACAAACACTAACCCACTGCTGTCCCGCAATACCTAACCCACATTCCACTGTAACCCACAAACACTAACCCACTGCTGTCCCGCAATACCTAACCACAACACCCACACAAACCCACTGCTGTCCGAATACCCTAACCACATCCCACTGTAACCCACAAACACTAACCCACTCCTGTCCCGCAATACCCTAAACCCACATCCCACTGTAACCCACAAACACTAACCCACTCTGCCCGCAATACCCTAACCCACCTCCCACTGTAAACCCACAAACACTAATCCACTCCTGACCCGCAATACCATAACCACATCCCACTAACCACATGACATTAACCCACTCCTGACCCATAATCCCTAACCCACATCCCACTGTAACCCACAAACACTAACCCACTCCTGTCCCCGCAATACATAACCCACATCCCACTGTAACCCACAAACACTAACCCACTCCTGTCCGCAATACCATAATCCACATCCTCTGTAACCCACAACAATTAACCCATCTACCCACAATACATAACCCATCCCACTGTAACCCACAAACATTAATCCACTCTGACCCAATACCATAACCCACATCCACTGTACCCACTCTGATCCAATACCCTAACTCACATCCCACTGTAACCCACAAACACTAACCCATCCTGTCCCGCAATACCCTAACCCACATCCCACTGTAACCCACAAATATTAACCCACTCCTTTCCCGCAATACCATAACCCACATCCCACTGTAACCCACAAACACTAATCCACTCCTGTCCCGCAATACCATAACCCACATCCACCCTCACCACAAATATTAACCCACTCCTGACCCGCAATCTATAACCCACATCCACCCTCACACAACAAAATATTAACCCACTCAATGGCCCTAGAGTAGCAGCATGGGAATCCATGATCAACAAAGCCATACCCTAACTAAGCTAACGTACATAAGGAGAGGGTGCCCTCAAAAATTTGATAAAATATGGTCACCATGATATGACGCAGAACCCCCTAGATATGCAGGTCAGGGAGGTCCCACCATATCCCCCCTTAGAATACCTAACACACCCAGCACAAGGTAACAGTGTAACCCCAATATCTCATAAGGCCCTGAAGGCAGGCTAGTAACCAGAAACAAGCTTTGAATGGCAAATAGCATCGTATCTTTTGCAAAGAAGTGCAACTGCATGTTATATTTGTTTATGTTGTTATTTACTTTATTTATTTCTGTACAACAAGTATTATGACAATGGAAACAATATATGGCAAACTTATGTACATTTAACAGCTCAATAAAAGAATTGTTTAAAAATCTATATAGTATATATATATTAACCCACTCCTGATCCCACCATATAACATTAAACCCATGCCATCGCCACCCTAACCCCAAACACTAAACCCACTGCTGTCCCGCAATACCCATAACCCACATCCCACACCTAACCCACTGCTGCCCGCAATACCCTAACCCACATCCCACTGTAACCCACAAACACTAACCCATCTGCTGTCCCGCAATACCCTAACCCACATCCCACTGTAACCCACAAACACTAACCCACTGCTGTCCCGCAATACACTAACCCATCACCACTGTAACCCACAAACACTAACCCACTCTGTCCCGCAATACCCTAACCCACATCCCACTGTAACCCACAAACACTAACCCACTCTGTCCCGCAATACCCTAACCCACATCCCACTGTAACCCACAAACATAACCCACTGCTGTCCCGCAATACCCTAACCCACATCCCACTGTAACCACAAACATAACCCACTCTACCAATACCACATCCCACTGACACTAACCCACTCTCTACACCAGCCTCCATACCACATAAACCCATAACCCAACCCCACCTCCCCCCATCTCCTATTCATCCTCCCAAAAATCATACCATATTAAAAAAAACTCAAATGTCTACTGTACCTATACCCCAGCAATTCAATAACCACATCCCACTGTAACCCACCAAACACTAACCCACTGCTGTCCCGCAATACCCTAACCCACATCCCACTGTAACCCACAAACACTAACCCACTGCTGTCCCCGCAATACCATAACCCACATCCCACTGTAACCCACAAACACTAACCCACTGCTGTCCCGCAATACCCTAACACATACCCACAAACACTAACCCACTGCTGTCCCGCAATACCCTAACCCACATCCCACTGTAACCCACAAACACTAACCCACTCTGTCCCGCAATACCCTAACCCACTCCCACTGTAACCCACAAACACTAACCCACTTTCTGCCGCAATACCTAACCCACACTCCCACTGTAACCCACAAACACTAACCACTCCTGTCCCGCAATACCATAACCACATCCCACCCTAACCACATACATAACCCACTCTGACCCATAATACCCTAACCCACTCCCACTGTAACCCACAAACACTAACCCACTCCTGTCCCGCAATACCCTAACCCACATCCCACTGTAACCCACAAACACTAACCCACTTCCTGTCCCGCAATACCCTAACCCACATCCCACTGTAACCCACAAACACTAACCCATTTCTCCCAATACCATAACCCACATCCACACTGTAACCCAAACATTCATCCACTCTGCCCGCAATACATATCCCACATCCCACTGTAACCCACTCCTGATCCCAATACCCTAACCACATCCCACTGTAACCCACAAACACTAACCCACTCCTGTCCCGCAATACCCTAACCCACTCCACTGTACCCTACAAAATATTAACCCACTTTCCCCAATACCATAACCACACCCACGTAACCACAAACCTAATCACTCGCTGTCCCGCAATACCATAACCACATCCCACCTACACAAAATATTAACCCACTCTGCCCGCAATATATACCACAGTCCCACACTCACCCAATATTAACCCACTCATGCCTAGAGTAGCGAGCTGGGAATCCATGATCACAAAGCATACCCCTATAATCAGCTATAGTACATAGGAGAGGGTGCCCTCAAAAATTTGAATAAAATATGGTCACCATGGATAAGACGCAGAACCCCCTAAGATATGCAGGTCAGGGAGGTACCCCCCATATCCCCCCCTTGAATAACCTACACACCCAGACACAAGGTAACAGTGTAACCCCATATCTCACTAAGGCCCTGAAGGGCAGGCTAGTAACCAGAAACACAGCTTGAATGGCAAATAGCATCGGTATCTGCAAAGAAGGGCACTGCAATGTTATTATTGTTATGTTGTTATTTACTTTATTTACTTTCTGTACAACAAGTAAATGACAATGGAAACAATATACTGCAAACTATGTACATTTACACTCAATAAAAGAATTGTTATAAAAAAATATATATATATATTAACCCACTCCTGATCCCACAATACCATAACCCACATCCCACCCTAACCCACTCCTGACCCATAATACCCTAACCCACATCCCACTGTAACCCACAAACACTAACCCACTCCTATCCCGCAATACCCTAACCCACATCCCACTGTAACCCACAAACACTAACCCACTCCTGTCCCGCAATACCATAACCCACATCCCACTGTAACCCCACAAACACTAACCCACTTCTGACCCGCAATACCCTAACCCACGTCCCACTGTAACCCACAAACACTAATCCACTCCTGACCCGCAATACCATAACCCACATCCCACCCTAAACCCACATGACATTAACCCACTCCTGACCCATAATACCCTAACCCACCTCCCACTGTAACCCACAAACACTAACCCACTTCTGACCCGCAATACCCTAACCCACGTCCCACTGTAACCCACAAACACTAATCCACTCCTGACCCGCAATACCATAACCCACATCCCACCCTAACCCACATGACATTAACCCACTCCTGACCCATAATACCCTAACCCACATCCCACTGTAACCCACAAACACTAACCCACTCCTGTCCCGCAATACCATAAACCCACATCCCACTGTAACCCACAAACACTGAACCCACTCCTGTCCCGCAATACCATATCCCACATCCCCACTGTAACCCACAAACCATTAACCCATTTCTTACCCACAATACCATAACCCACATCCCACTGTAACCCACAAACATTAATCCACTCCTGACCCGCAATACCATATCCCACATCCCACTGTAACCCACTCCTGATCCACAATAACCCTAACTCACATCCCACTGTAACCCACAAACACTAACCCCACTCCTGTCCCGCAATACCCTAACCCACATGCCCACTGTAACCCACAAATATAACCCACTCCTTTCCCGCAATACCATAACCCACATCCCACTGTAACCCACAAACACTAATCCACTCCTGTCCCGCAATACCATAACCCACATCCCACCCTCACCCACAAATATTAACCCACTCCTGAACCCGCAATACTATAACCCACATCCCACCCTCACCCACAAAATATTAACCCACTCAATGGCCCTAGAGTAGGCAGCATGGGAATCCCATGATCAACAAAGCCATACCCCTATACAAGCTAACGTACATAAGGAGAGGGTGCCCTCAAAAATTTGATAAAATATGGTCACCATGGATAGACGCAGAACCCCCCTAAGATATGCAGGTCAGGGAGGTACCCCCCATATCCCCCCCTTGAATAACCTACACACCCAGACACAAGGTAACAGTGTAACCCCAATATCTCACTAAGGCCCTGAAGGGCAGGCTAGTAACCAGAAACACAGCTTGAATGGCAAATAGCATCGGTATCTGCAAAGAAGGCACTGCAATGTTATATTGTTATGTGTTATTTACTTTATTACTTTCTGTACAACAAGTAAATGACAATGGAAACAATATACTGCAAACTATGTACATTTACACTCAATAAAAGAATTGTTATAAAAAAATATATATATATATTAACCACTCCTGACCCAATACCATATCCCACATCCATACCCACTGACATACCACCAATACGCCACACATACACTCGATACCTAACAATGAACCCACAATAACCCACTCTGCATACTACCACATAGACCCACAAATAACCATTGCCGAATACCATAACCACATCCACTACCCACAATAACCACTTGCCAAACCCTAACAATCATGACCAATTAACCCACTCTGCCAATACCATGCACACCACTAACCACATAACCCACTTCCAATACCATAACAATCCCACTGTAACCACACATAACACTCTAATACCTAACATCCCACTGTAACCCACAACATAACCACTCTCCAATACAACCTCACATCCATGTAACCCAAAAATAACCCACTCCTGTCCGCAATACCTAACCCACATCCCACTGTAACCCACAAACATAACCCACTCCTGTCCCGCAATACCATAACCCACATCCCACTGTAACCCACAAACACTAACCCACTCCTGTCCCGCAATACCATACCCACATCCCACTGTAACCCACAAACACTAACCCACTCCTGTCCCGCAATACCTAACCCACATCCCACTGTAACCCACAAACATTAACCCACTCCTGTCCCGCAATACCAACCCACATCCCACTGTAACCCAAACATTAACCCACTCCTGTCCCGCAATACCATAACCCACATCCCACTGTACCCACAAACATTAACCCACTCCTGACCCCAAATATTATAACCCACATCCCACCCTAACCCACAAGACATTAACCCACTCCTGCAGTTGTTAGAAGATTCTGATATCCATGATGAAGAGAACATGGAGGGCTGCCATCGGGACCACGATGTTAAAGATGTTTGTGGGGGCCAAGGATGGTAATTAGGCCCCTATTTATGCTCCCCGACCCTCCCCGATGGCTGGCCTCGTTGTTGATGTTTCAGTGCTTCGTCCTAAGGAGAGATTGTTCAGTGTTATCCATGGAGTAGTGAGTATATAATAATTCTGCAATTTGTTCCTTTACTGTGACCATGACCCGCAATTCCATAACCCACATCCCACTGTAACCCCCAAACACTAACCCACTCCTGTCCCACAATACCCTAAACCACATCCCACTGTAACCCAACAAACACAAACCCACTCCTTACCCGCAATACCATAACCCACATCCCACCCTAACCACAAACATTAACCCACTCCTGACCCGCAATACCATAACCCACATCCCACCCTAACCCACAAACATTAACCCACTCCTGGACCGCAATACCATAACCACATCCCACTATAAACCACAAACACTAACCCACTCCTGACCCGCAATACCATAACCCACATCCCACCCTCACCACAAACACTAGCCCACTCCTGACCCGCAATACCATTACCCACATTCCCACCCTCACCCACAAACACTTAACCCACTCCTTACCCGCAATACCATAACCCACATCCCACCCTAACCCACAAACATTAACCCACTCCTTACTCGCAATACCATAACCCACATCCCACCCTAACCCCCAAGACGATAACTTACATGTGCAGTTGTTAGGAGATGCTGTCTATGAAGATTCTCATTCATCCAGGTCATGATATACAGTATCTAGTAGAATTAAGTCTAAAACACTGGACTTTTCTGAGTTTTTCTTGAAAACTTTTCACCACTCATCGAGTGGCTTCTTCAGTTCAAATGACTGGTAGGAATTCCCCGGTATTTAAACTCCTTTGATGGTAGTAGAGTCACAGACATCCAATCACAATGGTTCCATTGAACTTGTTCAGTTAGGTGTTAGCTGAAACTGGACAGGTGTAAGAAGGTATGATCCAATCACAATGGTACCAAGATTCTCATTGATGAAGGTGTTAATCCTTCAAAGTACATGACTGGAAGTGTGAACTGTTGTGAAACTGCCGGGGTAAGGATGTCAACGCGCCATTGTATGTTGGTGACAAGCGGTGTCTCAGGCCCCCTCCTCTGTTCAGGGATGGTTTTCCAGGTTGGCATAAATGGCCTCTTTCACACCTCTTTCAAACCATCTGTCCTCTCGGTCCAAAATATGCACGTTACTGGTCCTCAAAAGAGTGACCTTTTTCTTTGAGGTGTAGATAGACCGCTGAGTCTTGTCCTGAGGAGTTTGCCCGCCTATGTTGGGCCATTCTCTTACAGAGAGGTTGTTTTGTCTCCCCAATGTATAAGTCTGAGCACTCTTCACTACACTGGATAGCATAGACCACATTACTTTTCATGTGCTTGGGTGTTGGGTCTTTCGGGTGCACCAGCTTCTGTCTCAGGGTGTTGCTGGGTTTGAAAAACACAGGAATGCGATGTTTGTTGAAAATTCTCCTAAGTTTTTCTGATGGTTCCAGCAACATATGAATGACTATGTTGTTTCGCCTGCTGTGTTCCTCCCTTCTGTTTGTAGGTCTGGTCTTTTCTGTTGGTCTTTGATTTGGTTTTGATGAAGGCCCAGTCTGGGTACCCACAAGTTTTCAGAGCTCCTTTTAGATGTTTATATTCTTTCTCCTTGGCCTCTGCATTGGATGCCACAGTTTCAGCCCGATGATGTAGAGTCCTAATTACACCCAGTTTATGTTCAAAGGGTGGTGGGAATCACACCCACACAGCCAGTACTTGCTGTTTGATTCCCACCACCCTTTGGAACATAAACTGGGTGTAATTAGGACTCTACATCATCGGGCTGAAACTGTTGGCATCCAATGCAGAGGCCAAGGAGAAAGAATATAAACATCTAAAAGGAGCTCTGAAAACTTGTGGGTACCCAGACTGGGCCTTCATCAAAACCAAATCAAAGACCCAACAGAAAGACCAGACCTACAAACAGAAGGGAGGAACACAGCAGGCGGAACAACATAGTCATTCCATATGTTGCTGGAACATCAGAAAAAACTTAGGAGAATTTTCAACAAACATCGCATTCCTGTGTGTTTTTCAAACCCAGCAACACCCTGAGACAGAAGCTGGTGCACCCGAAAGACCCAACACCCAAGCACATGAAAAGTAATGTGGTCTATGGCTGTCCAGTGTAGTGAAGAGTGTTCAGACTTATACATTGGGGAGACCAAAACAACCTCTCTGTAAGAGAATGGCCCAACATAGGCGGGCAAACTCCTCAGGACAAGACTCAGCGGTCTATCTACACCTCAAAGAAAAAGGTCACTCTTTTGAGGACAGTAACGTGCATATTTTGGACCGAGAGGACAGATGGTTTGAAAGAGGTGTGAAAGAGGCCATTTATGCCAACCTGGAAAAACCATCCCTGAACAGAGGAGGGGGCCTGAGACACCGCTTGTCACCAACATACAATGGCGCGTTTGACATCCTTACCCCGGCAGTTTCACAACAGTTCACACTTCCAGTCATTGTACTTTGAAAGGATTAACACCTTCATCAATGAGAATCTTGGTACCATTGGTGATTGGATCATACCTTCTTACACCTGTCAGTCTTCAGCTAACACCTAACTGAACAAGTTCAATGGAACCATTGTGATTGGATGTCTGTGACTCTACTACCATCAAGAGTTTAAATACCGGGGAATTCCCTACCAGTCATTTGAACTGAAGAAGCCACTCGGATGAGTGGTGAAACGTTTTCAAGAAAACTCAGAAAAGTCCAGTTGTTTTAGACTTAATTCTACTAGATATTAGAAGATGCTGTTTCCCTGATGAAGAGAACATGGAGGGGCTGCCATCGGACCACGATGTTAAAGATGTTTGTGGGCGGCCAAGGATGGTAATTAGGCCCCCTATTTATGGCCCCGACCCTCCCCGATGGCTGCCTCGTTGTTTTCGTTTCAGTGCCTCGTTCCTAAGGAGAGATTGTTTCAGTGTTATCCATGGAGTAGGTGAGTATATAATAATTCTGCAATTTGTTCCTTGTTACTCTTTGCATTTATATGCATGTTTTATATCACGTTCCCTTTTGCTGCTAATTTTAAAGGCCAACTACAACTGTCTAATAATAACATGTTCTCCCCTCTCAGATGTTTGTCTCTCCTGTAGATTTAGCCCAGTTTAGTGAGCTCTGCCCTAATCCAATCTTAGTCTTTATTCTTGGTGGCTTTAGTTATAGAATGATATTGTATGTAGGAAAGCAGGAGAATATTGTAGGAATGGGAACAGTAAATGATTACAGTCTGTGCATCACATGAACTATAATGAGAATGAGCAGTTCCCCTACCTCTGTGCAGGTGTTGGGCGATATTCCTCTGCACCCCCCTTTCACCCCGGAGCTCGGCAATGAAAGGGTGCGTGAGGAGCCTGCCTTGCAGATGGTCTCCTGCCTGGGTCTCTCTGCAGGCACTCGCTGATGAAGAAGCGGAACTCGTCACTCCTGGAAAAAAAACGGTGGTAAAATGATAATTGTTTGTGTTTACATTTTCCCAGAGTTCACAGTGTGACGACTCCCTGATCCTGCCGCTCTGTACCCAACCCAAATCACAGCACAGGCAGCAATAGGGGGTGAGCCCCTTCCCTTTCTAAGGGTTCCACTGCTCTGCCTGAAATGGGGGGCTATTGCACTTACTTATGAACCCTGGAATTATAAGGGTACATTTACCTGTGACCAAATTACTGTCTCTCTGGTTTTGCCTATATCTTAGGCCCGGCTTGTATTGGCTGCCAGATACCGGCCCCAAGAGCTCAAGCTCAGCCACAAGAGTCTGCGTTTGCGCATAGAGCTACACATATTACGCATCACCTTCACCCTTATTTCAGCCCGGACTGGGATACAAAATAGGCCCTGGCATTTTCATATCCACAGAGGCCAAAACAGCCCCCCAGCCCAATAAATAGCCACTGCCTATGGCATCTCACAGCATTACCTGCCCCTCACTTATTTCCCATTTATCCCTTCCCCATCCTTACTTTATGTCATATCCCAATGTCCCCCTCACCATAAAGTCTACCTTGCCCATTTCTCCCACCTTTCCTGACTCATTCACACACCTTCTACACGCTTTCCATTTCCCCACCTTCCCCACCTAACTGCCTATTCTACCCTCTTGCTGCCTTTTGCTATTCTAGTGAAAGGGACTCACCAATTGGCCCCTTGATGGTAATGATGGAACTGGACCAGTTGTTATTCGCTGGAATCAGCTTCTTCTTGGGAAGTCTTCTGAATGCTGGGATGTAAAGATACAACACAAAAAACATGATGACTGATGAATACAACATTTGGGGGCGATTTACTTAAATTGACATTTTTACACTAGGAAAGGTACTTGCCAGGTTTTAGTTTACCAATTTACATTTCTGTTTTAAATTCTTATTAAATGGGTAAATTTCAAGTTTGAAAAGTCAAATTCTGAAAAAAATTCCAGTTTCTTTACCTCAAAAAATTGTGTATTATGGAAACACAGCAAATTAAAAATGCTAGTATATCACCCCCTTTGATTTTTATATTTAATAATACTCTATGTTACGGCGTGACACATAAATGCCCCCTGGCCCATTCTACTAACAGTTCTACATGCAGTTACAGTACACACACACACACACACACACACACTCTAGGGTTTACTTACGGAGATGTCCTTCCGCCATTTGAATGGCTGCAATCCCTAGTGACCAGATGTCAGCCTGGATATTACAATATGGGGGAAAAGACGAGTATTAGAGAAGATTATACACAGAGTACATGAAAATAATTGGCAGTTGCAGATGATTTGGATACTTCTGATACCTATCCACCCACACCCTGATAGTGATTCTATTTGGCTTGCACAATAACAAATCCATTAGAAGCCTAAAATCCAGTAGTGAATTGCTGTGACTTTTATGTCTAGAAAATGTCCCCAAATACCCCAAACTTGAGAGTCTTGAGTGTTACATGGAGTGTGACATCCCCATAAAGCATAAGCAGTCTAATGGAGTTGGTTTCTATTATTCTTGTGTCCTGCACTTAAAATGCATTTTCACTCATCTCTCTCAACTCTCATTTCAGATTCTCGTATCACAGAAACCACATTACGGCTCTGGATTCTCTGTTATGAGAGGGGTAAGTAAAGCGAGTGGAACATTTACACGCAGTTCACCCTGTTGTAAGTGACATAGTTTAAAGCTTAATACAGGTATATTAAAACTCGCCCACGTTCTATTCCTTTCTATGCGGATTTTTAGAAGTGTGTATTTATCAAATGGCGAGTTCTAACTTTCATTCATTGATTAAATTGGCTTCTAAAAAATCCCATAGGAATGAATAGAAAGTGAGTTTTTCTGTGTAATCTCACATTTTGCTAAATATGCCCCTAACTCTAAGCTAAAGGAGAGAGAAGACATGACAATACCTTATGCGTCATATTCGCCGCTGTTTTGGCCAAAATGAGCCAGTACTTCCCGGAGCCATGTATGCCATGGTCCCCGAAGTGCTGGCGCTCCTTCCTCCGATGGGTCGCAAAGCAAAACTCGCCTAAAATTGTATGACAAAAGCAGGAATGTAATGTTTAGTTAGAAATACAAGCCAGCAGTAAACACCACGAAGAAAAAAATATTCCTTGTGTCGCTTACCGATCTTCACCTCTCCGGATGAGGAGATGACAATGTGTTCGGCTTGATGTCATGATGGATTATCTTCTTCTCTTCCAGATGGTTAAGGCCCTGAGAAATCAAGAAAGCAAAAGTAAGTATATAAATATTTTGTACTCTTTAATTAATTAGAAATATGCCAGAATAGCAGGAAGGAGTTTAACAGGTGACCTACCGTTATCACATTCTTGCAAATATAGGCGATTCCATCTTTCGCCTAAGGTCCTTTTGGATGGCAAGGAGATCTTCTACAGTCGCACCGGTACAAAGCTCTGTAGCAATCTAGAAGAAAAAGAAAGAATATTTGGCCAACTATTTTAGTTACCTACAATTTTATTGGGAACCCGAGGAAAAGGCTTGTGGCTTTAAGTCTTGGGGGGGACTGCAGTATCAGCTACATTCTGACTCTTTCTTACCAAACTGGATCATGTATGGATCCAAAATGCTAGCTTGTGTATTAGATCAGTTACAATTGGCATGTTTGCTGCATAAATGTTTAAACCTCTCCGAATCAAAACTTCCTTACCCATAGTCCTCCATGCTGTGATGTTTCCAATGAGGCCTTATGATAAAAGGCCCCATAGAAGTCGACGATGTTCCGGTGGCCAGATACAATTTGCAGGATTTCGACTTCTTTCTTGATCTCCTGTTGCTTCTAGTTTCAAACAAAAGAAACAAGTAAATAAAATGGATACAATAACAGTTTCAAACACCCCAACCTAACTTGGTTGTTATGAAAAATGACAAGCTTTGTAATATCCCTACGTGAGTATTGTATAATATGACCGAGACCCCTTGTGTTCTTTTATATCAAACTGCATTTGTTATGTTACTGTTACATAGTTATTAGGGGCCAGGTATTTCACTGACTGTATTTGGTTAGCCAAGTTCTCTTTCTACTGATAACTATAATGTAGGTATAACAAAAGACTAATTAGTAATCTAATTAGAGTAATCATGAAGACACATTACCTTCTGATGTTGAATTATAATTATGGCCACTTCCCGTTGTTTTCTTTTGGTGCCATCCCTGTTACAAAAGTAGGGAAAGAGAGCTCAGTGATCATTACTAACGGAACGCTATGGGAAACCAAAAAGCTATACAGTAGCATGTAAATATGGAAAGAACAAAGCTGTAGAGAGCCACAACCAATGGACAGAATTACCCAAAAGCATGACACAAAGTGACTCATTTAACACTGAATAAAATATCTTACAATGTAGACGACTCCGTTGGGGTCCTGCCCGATTGGCTCCCCTAAGCTTCAAATACCTCCCGGGCTCCTGAAAAAATAACATTGTATTTAATAATGTGATAATCAAAACTAATATTATTCAGCTGGACAAATAACCTTTCTAACATGTGAGAAGCACAGAAGTATAGGAGGACTTGGGGTGAAACAGAGGCTGGAAGGCTTTGGGCTGGAAAATGGAAGCCAAACTGTGAATGTTGTGGCAAAATACAGCTTTACAGCTACTTACTGGGGTATTTCTCCGAGAGTGGGGTGATGTTATTCCTCCTGAGGAAGAGAAAAAAGGGTTTAATCAGAGCAACTCATTTTGCGGAACTGCTAACATTATATTTTGTAGAACAAGGAAAGGATTCATTCATTCTTAAAATAAATCCCCAGCTAACGGAGAAAAAATCTTCTGATTGCAGGGACTATGTATAGTGAAGCCTGGATCTTGGCTTTAGTCTGCATGTTCTAGAAGCGGCAATGAGAGATGTGGAAGGTCTGAGAGGCTGTAACGGAGGCAAAAAGTGGGTGACCAACTGCCCCACTGAGCACTTGTGCATTTGACATTCAGGTAAGAGTGGAATGGGACTGTACATAAGAGTTTGTATGATGTGGTGGGATAGGGGGCCCGAATAGGTTTAAAATGGTTTAATGATATATTGAGAGAAAAAATATTAAATTCAGCTCAAACCTCCTCAAATCTCCTTCACCTCCTCCTCCGCTCAGTTTCGTTGCTGAGCTCTCTGTTTGGCCGGTGTCGGGGGCCAGTTTCCATCGGTGACTCCTGGGAATATAAATACAGTTTTACAACATTAGTAAGAACAGAGCCCCAGTGGCTCCCTGCTCCCTTACTTGTGCATTTTGATTGGTGGCTGCAAACTCTGCAGAACCTAACCCCCCCAATGTAAGTGTTTGTCAGAGGGGGCTTAAATTGCCATTTAAATTGCTATTTAATTCATTGCTGCTTACCTCAGTGGTCGCTAGCTGAGGTTCCTCACAGCTTTCCAAGGGTCCTAGTTAAAGAAGAAAACAATCATGTGTATAAGATCAACTCACTTCAGTAGAGAATATAATCAAATAAATCTGTTCAATTAATTTAATTATATAATGAATTATGATCAGTGTCTTCTTTCTCTCATTGGTTATTACCTTGAGCTGCTCGCCTCAGCCTTGTTCTTCACAATCCTGGTTAAAAAGACAGAAAAATGCCAAGAATATTTAATAAATGGTATTCAGTTTGTGCATTAACTGCCACCATTTTTTTGCTCAACCACAACTTGAGGCTGTAAATGAGCCCGACACAGTGGTGCTTATTTACTTGTATAGGGGGGAATGGCAGATGTGGTGGATCTCGGCCTGAGCTTAAACTCAGGCTGAATATCTTCCCCCTGTTACCCCAAAAAGCTTATTTGCCTGCCACCTGGAGCCATTGTGTTGGCTGGAGCTATACTCAGGAGTTTTCCCACCAAAATCCACTCTGTTTGCCTAAACCCAAGGCAGCCGCAATGGCTCGGGGCGCCGGCACATCAAGTATTTAGGGACATGGGGTCGGATTCCCAGCCCGTGTTAACAAATTGCTCCCCCTAAAGTGAATCTAAAATGTCTATCTCTATTGTGACCCTATTATTTTTCTACCTGGCAGATGTCCGGTTCCAGGATTTCTGGAGTCTCCTTAATAAAGAAAAGGTAAGAGAAAGATGTTCCACGTTGTAATAAAGAAGCTAATATACAGTCTTGTATAAAATATAGGGGGATTTTTATTTGCCCCTACTCTCCCCTCCCCGGCAGTAGCCTATGAGTTACATTGTATGAGTGGATGTAATCATAGCAGCCAATCATAGTTTTTTCATTTTCTAATTTATACAAGATAGAAGGCCGCTAAGTAACAGATGCTGACTGGTTGGTATGGGGCAACTGCATTTTGGGCAAGTTAGCCTCAGTTAAACTATGTTAGTAGATAAGGTTCCCTGTTAGGTAAATGTGATTATTATCCTTTACAGATATTGTTCATGAACCCTGTAGCTGAAATAAAAACACATTGGGACCCCTGCAAACTTTTTTGGCCCCCGTACCTCACAGGTGTTGATTGGAGGGTCTCCACTCTCTTCCAAGGGTTCCTGGTTAAGAAGGAAAACCTCAGATCAGCAGAGAAGATGATAAAAATGCATTTTTTTTCATTCATGTGTTATTTTCTGCTTACCTGTGAGTGGCAGGGGCCGGTGTCGGGGCCTCTTCCTGCCCAGTCACGTCTTCCTCCTGTTTAAAACAGAAAAATATTGTAAAACAAATTTTTATGGCTAAAGTAAGCAAAGTGTGTAAAAGTGTTATTTGATATAAATATATGAGAAATAGAAGGTGTATGTTGCTGTGTAACACAGGGCATAATAAGGAGGTGGGGAACAGAGCTCACCAACGCTGAAGTCAACAAATTGCCTCCCCAAAGTGAATCTGCATTTTGATATTCTTTTAAAATCTTTTTGCTATTGTTAATATATGTTAATAAATGAACTGTACCCACAATTTAAGAAGAAATGCAACACCCAAACATCTACATTTGCATTACCCATAAATCAGAGCTACGTAGTGGGGTGGATGGTTGTTACATTTGGTCTGGCCTTTCTATTAAGAAACAACTAACATTTAGGCATGGGTGGAATGGGGCCTATATAGGAGTTTGGGAGATGTAGGGGCCCAAATAGGTTTAAAAAGCTATAATATTATATTGAGGGCAAAATGATCATTCAAAATACAATTCATTGCTGCTTACCTCAAACGTCTCTAGCTGAGGTTCCTCACAGCTTTCCAAGGGTTCCTAGTTAAAGAAGAAAACATCATTGTATAAGATCAACTCAATTCAGTAGAGAATATGATCAAATAATCTTTTATTACTTTAATTATATAATGAATTATGATCAGTGTCTTTTTTCTCTCATTGGTTATTACCTTGTAGCTGCTCGCCTCAGCTGGTTCTTCACAATCCTGGTTAAAAGACAGTAAAATGCAAGTACATTTAATAAATGGTATCAGTTTGTGCATTATAGCTTTTCCCAAGCAAAAGTTTGGGAAGTCGTCGGTGCCTAACAAATTGCCCCCCAAAGTGAATCTAAAATTTATTTCTCTATTGTGACCCTATTATTTTTCCTTACCTGACAGCTCTCCGTGTCGACGATTTCTGGAGTCTCCTGATTAAAAAGGTAAGAGAAAGATGTTGCACGTTGTAATTCAGCGATCCCCAACCAGTGACTCGGGGTAACATGTTGCTCCCAGTGGCCTCAAAGCAGGTCCTTATTCTTGAATTCCTGACTTGGAGGCATAATGACCATGGGTACTGCCATACAGAGCCTACTGTAGGTGCCAGTGCACATAGGGACTACAAATAACCAATCATAGCCCTTATTTGGTACCCAGGAATTTTTTTAATGCTTGTGTTGCTCCCCAACTTTTTTTTTATAAACCCCTGATTTAGATATTTCCCCCAACGCTTTACCGAATAGCATCTTACCCCCAAAGGGCAACTTGCATAAAGCATTCTTCAACCCCCAAAGGGCAACTTGCATAAAGCATTCTTCAACCCCCAAGGGCAACTTGCATAAAGCATTCTTCAACCCCCAAAGGGCAACTTGCATAAAGCATTTTTCGAGGCCGTGTCTGCAATCCAATATGTAAGCCATAGGGCTCTTCATTCCCTACCGATGGTGCCGTAGCTCCTGCAGACAACCTGGTTAAATCACCTGCAGCCCCCAAACAAATGGCCGTCCCCAGCTTTAGATTCCCTAGGGCTGACAGGATTCTCTCACGTGCCTTCCCTGGTCCCCTGCTCCAGATCTTCTATCCACAGTCGCGTAACTAGACATCCCCGGGCCCTGGTGCAGCCGGACCCCCCACCCCCAGACACATTTTTGACCCGAACTTACACCGGTGTGAGCGTCCAGTGGGCCCAGGATGATATGTATTACTGAATATAGGGAAATAGCAATACCGCTATGGGTTCCCTTACCTGAAAAACAGTACCTGTACTTGATCCCAACTAAGATATAATTACCCCTTATTGGGGCAGAACAGCCCTATTGGGTTTATTTAATGGTTAAATGATTCCCTTTTCTCTGTAATAATAAAAACAGTACCTGTACTTGATCCCAACTAAGATATAATTACCCCTTATTGGGGCAGAACAGCCCCTATTGGGTTTATTTAATGGATAAATGATTCCCTTTTCTCTGTAATAATAAAACAGTACCTGTACTTGATCCCAACTAAGATATAATTACCCCTTATTGGGCAGAACAGCCCTATTGGGTTATTTAATGGTTAAATGATTCCCTTTTCTCTGTAATAATAAAACAGTACCTGTACTTGATCCCAACTAAGATATAAATAATCCTTATTGGATGCAAAACAATCCTATTGGGTTTAATTAATGTTTTATTGATTTTTTAGTAGACTTAAGGGATGGAGATCCAAATTACGGAAAGACCCCTTATCCGTAATACCCTTTGTACCGAGCATTCTGGATAACCGGCCCTATACCTGTATGTCCTTAGGCCTTTAATGGCACTTTGCCAGGGTGCCGCGAGGTGTCATCCCAACTATGTTATTTACATAATCAGATAAAATTAGGTTTAAAAGGACACACGTGGATCACGTTCAGCCATAATGCCTGTATTAAACCTGCCTAACTGCTAGTTGACCCAGAGGAAGGATAAACCCCTTCTGAGGCCTCTCTATTTGCTGCAGGGGGGGGGGATTCCTTCCTGACTGGACCAACTGGTACCTGTCACGATCTCCATAACCCTGTATTCAGTCCGTCCAACCCATTCTAATCAGTCAGTACAGTACAAACCAATCAGTGTTTTTACATATTTTCTGGTTTGAGTTCTTGAGCCCAGTTGTATTTGGGGTACAGGTTCCCCTTATTATGGGGGGCATTTCTTGCTGGGGGGGCAGTCCAGTAGGGCCCTACTTTCCCCAATAGGCACGTGTCGTGTAGATGTGCCTTTTTGGCGAGGAGATCCTTATGGTTTGGGGCATTACAGAGAGGGGGGGTTGCCAGGCTATGATAGTAATGGATGGTACAGGCCGAGGCTCGGGGTACAGGGCTTGTTGCTGGTTACCAGATGGGTAACTGGTTTAGCCTTCAGTGTAATGGTGAGTACATGGCATGAGTTGTTGCCTTATATATCAGCGCCCCCTGAGCCCCCACAGTACTGTAATCTTCTTTGCAGCTACAACTCTGTGTGTTTTGCCTTTTTATTGCCTCTGGCTATAATACCTTGAGCCTTAAGCTGCCCATACGCGCACCAATGATATCGTAGGAAACCTTGTTCGGTGCGTTTGGGGAATCCATGGGAACCGGTATCTCAGGCTGCGGATATGGGTCGTCTCATCACTCAGCCGGGATAAAAGATTTTTATCAGTAACCCACAAACGCTAACCCACTGCTGTCCCGCAATACCCTAACCCACATCCCACTGTAACCCACAAACACTAACCCACTGCTGTCCCGCAATACCCTAACCCACATCCCACTGTAACCCACAAACACTAACCCACTGCTGTCCCGCAATACCCTAACCCACATCCCACTGTAACCCACAAACACTAACCCACTGCTGTCCCGCAATACCCTAACCCACATCCCACTGTAACCCACAAACACTAACCCACTGCTGTCCCGCAATACCCTAACCCACATCCCACTGTAACCCACAAACACTAACCCACTGTGTCCCGCAATACCCTAACCCACATCCCACTGTAACCCACAAACACTAACCCACTGCTGTCCCGCAATACCCTAACCCACATCCCACTGTAACCCACAAACACTAACCCACTGCTGTCCCGCAATACCCTAACCCACATCCCACTGTAACCCACAAACACTAACCCACTCCTGTCCCGCAATACCCTAACCCACATCCCACTGTAACCCACAAACACTAACCCACTCCTGTCCCGCAATACCCTAACCCACATCCCACTGTAACCCACAAATACTAACCCACTGCTGTCCCGCAATACCCTAACCCACATCCCACTGTAACCCACAAACACTAACCACTGCTGTCCCGCAATACCATAACTCACATCCCACTGTAACCCACAAACACTAACCCACTGCTGTCCCGCAATACCCTAACCCACATCCCACTGTAACCCACAAACACTAACCCACTGCTGTCCCGCAATACCCATAACCCACATCCCACTGTAACCCACAAACACTAACCCACTGCTGTCCCGCAATACCCTAACCCACATCCCACTGTAACCCACAAACACTAACCCACTGCTGTCCCGCAATACCCTAACCCACATCCCACTGTAACCCACAAACACTAACCCACTGCTGTCCCGCAATACCCTAACCCACATCCCACTGTAACCCACAAACACTAACCCACTGCTGTCCCGCAATACCCTAACCCACATCCCACTGTAACCCACAAACACTAACCCACTGCTATCCCGCAATACCCTAACCCACATCCCACTGTAACCCACAAACACTAACCCACTGCTGTCCCGCAATACCCTAACCCACATCCCACTGTAACCACAAACACTAACCCACTGCTGTCCCGCAATACCCTAACCCACATCCCACTGTAACCCACAAACACTAACCCACTGCTTGTCCCGCAATACCCTAACCCACATCCCACTGTAACCCACAAACACTAACCCACTGCTGTCCCGCAATACCATAACCCACATCCCACTGTAACCCACAAACACTAACCCACTGCTGTCCCGCAATACCCTAACCCACAAACACTAACCCACTGCTGTCCCGTAATACCCTAACCCACATCCCACTGTAACCCACAAACACTAACCCACTCCTGTCCCGCAATACCCTAACCCACCTCCCACTGTAACCCACAAACACTAACCCACTTCTGACCCGCAATACCCTAACCCACGTCCCACTGTAACCCACAAACACTAACCCACTCCTGTCCCGCAATACCCTAACCCACCTCCCACTGTAACCCACAAACACTAATCCACTCCTGACCCGCAATACCATAACCCACATCCCACCCTAACCCACATGACATTAACCCACTCCTGACCCATAATACCCTAACCCACGTCCCACTGTAACCCACAAACACTAACCCACTCCTGTCCCGCAATACCATAACCCACATCCCACTGTAACCCACAAACACTAACCCACTCCTGTATATAACCTGTATATAACCTGCCTAACTGCTAGTTGACCCAGAGGAAGGATAAACCCCTTCTGAGGCCTCTCTATTTGCTGCAGGGGGGGGGGGGGATTCCTTCCTGACTGGACCAACTGGTACCACGATCTCCCATAACCCTGTATTCAGCCGTCCAACCCATTCTAATCAGTCAGTACAGTACAACCAATCAGTGTTTTTACATATTTCTGGTTTGAGTTCTTGAGCCCAGTTGTATTTGGGGGTACAGTTCCCCTTATTATGGGGGGGCATTTCTTGCTGGGGGGGCAGTCCCAGTAGGGCCCTACTTTCCCCAATAGGCAGGTGTCGTGTAGATGTGCTTTTTGGCGAGGAGATCCTTATGGTTTGGGGCATTACAGAGAGGGGGGGTTGCCAGGCTATGATAGTATGGATGGTACAGGCCGAGGGCTCGGGGTACAGGGCTTGTTGCTGGTTACCAGATGGGTAACTGGTTTAGCCTTCAGTGTAATGGTGAGTACATGGCATGAGTTGTTGCCTTATATATCAGCGCCCCCTGAGCCCCCACAGTACTGTAATCTTCTTTGCAGCTACAACTCTGTGTGTTTTGCC
This sequence comes from Xenopus tropicalis, assembly GCF_000004195.4. NCBI lineage: Eukaryota > Metazoa > Chordata > Amphibia > Anura > Pipidae > Xenopus > Xenopus tropicalis. The sequence goes on from NC_030684.2 coordinate 15,594,451, forward strand.
TTTTTATTGCCTCTGGCTATAATACCTTGAGCCTTAAGCTGCCCATACGCGCACCAATGATATCGTAGGAAACCTTGTTCGGTGCGTTTGGGGAATCCATGGGAACCGGTATCTCAGGCTGCGGATATGGGTCGTCTCATCACTCAGCCAGGATAAAAGATTTTTATCAGTAACCCACAAACGCTAACCCACTGCTGTCCCGCAATACCCTAACCCACATCCCACTGTAACCCACAAACACTAACCCACTGTAACCCACAAATACTAACCCACTGCTGTCCCGCAATACCCTAACCCACATCCCACTGTAACCCACAAACACTAACCCACTGCTGTCCCGCAATACCATAACCCACATCCCACTGTAACCCACAAACACTAACCCACTCCTGTCCCGCAATACCCTAACCCACATCCCACTGTAACCCACAAACACTAACCCACTCCTGTCCCGCAATACCCTAACCCACATCCCACTGTAACCCACAAATACTAACCCACTGCTGTCCCGCAATACCCTAACCCACATCCCACTGTAACCCACAAACACTAACCCACTGCTGTCCCGCAATACCATAACTCACATCCCACTGTAACCCACAAACACTAACCCACTGCTGTCCCGCAATACCCTAACCCACATCCCACTGTAACCCACAAACACTAACCCACTGCTGTCCCGCAATACCATAACCCACATCCCACTGTAACCCACAAACACTAACCCACTGCTGTCCCGCAATACCCTAACCCACAAACACTAACCCACTGCTGTCCCGTAATACCCTAACCCACATCCCACTGTAACCCACAAACACTAACCCACTCCTGTCCCGCAATACCCTAACCCACCTCCCACTGTAACCCACAAACACTAACCCACTTCTGACCCGCAATACCCTAACCCACGTCCCACTGTAACCCACAAACACTAACCCACTCCTGTCCAGCAATACCCTAACCCACCTCCCACTGTAACCCACAAACACTAATCCACTCCTGACCCGCAATACCATAACCCACATCCCACCCTAACCCACATGACATTAACCCACTCCTGACCCATAATACCCTAACCCACGTCCCACTGTAACCCACAAACACTAACCCACTCCTGTCCCGCAATACCATAACCCACATCCCACTGTAACCCACAAACACTAACCCCACTCCTGTCCCGCAATACCATATCCCACATCCCACTGTAACCCACAAACATTAACCCATTTCTTACCCACAATACCATAACCCACATCCCACTGTAACCCACAAACATTAATCCACTCCTGACCCGCAATACCATATCCCACATCCCACTGTAACCCACTCCTGATCCACAATACCCTAACTCACATCCCACTGTAACCCACAAACACTAACCCACTCCTGTCCCGCAATACCCTAATCCACATCCCACTGTAACCCACAAAATATTAACCCACTCCTTTCCCGCAATACCATAACCCACATCCCACTGTAACCCACAAACACTAATCCACTCCTGTCCCGCAATACCATAACCCACATCCCACCCTCACCCACAAAATATTAACCCACTCCTGACCCGCAATACTATAACCCACATCCCACCCTCACCCACAAAACATTAACCCACTCAATGGCCCTAGAGTAGCAGCATGGGAATCCATGATCAACAAAGCCATACCCCTATACAAGCTAACGTACATAAGGAGAGGGTGCCCTCAAAAATTTGATAAAATATGGTCACCATGGATAGACGCAGAACCCCCCTAAGATATGCAGGTCAGGGAGGTACCCCCCATATCCCCCCCTTGAATAACCTACACACCCAGACACAAGGTAACAGTGTAACCCCAATATCTCACTAAGGCCCTGAAGGGCAGGCTAGTAACCAGAAACACAGCTTGAATGGCAAATAGCATCGGTATCTGCAAAGAAGGCACTGCAATGTTATTATTGTTATGTTGTTATTTACTTTATTTACTTTCTGTACAACAAGTAAATGACAATGGAAACAATATACTGCAAACTATGTACATTTACACTCAATAAAAGAATTGTTATAAAAAAATATATATATATATATTAACCCACTCCTGATCCCACAATACCATAACCCACATCCCACCCTAACCCACAAACACTAACCCACTCCTGACCCGCAATACCATAACCCACATCCCACCCTAACCCACATGACATTAACCCACTCCTGACCCATAATACCCTAACCTACATCCCACTGTAACCCACAAACACTAACCCACTCCTGTCCCGCAATACCCTAACCCACATCCCACTGTAACCCACAAACACTAACCCACTCCTGTCCCGCAATACCATAACCCACATCCCACTGTAACCCACAAACACTAACCCACTCCTGTCCCGCAATACCATAACCCACATCCCACTGTAACCCACAAGACATTAACCCACTCCTGTCCCGCAATACCATAACCCACATCCCACTGTAACCCACAAACACTAACCCACTCCTGTCCCGCAATACCCTAACCCACATCCCACTGTAACCCACAAACATTAACCCACTCCTGTCCCGCAATACCATAACCCACATCCCACTGTAACCCACAAACATTAACCCACTCCTGACCCCAAATATTATAACCCACATCCCACCCTAACCCACAAGACATTAACCCACTCCTGCAGTTGTTAGAAGATTCTGATATCCATGATGAAGAGAACATGGAGGGCTGCCATCGGGACCACGATGTTAAAGATGTTTGTGGGGGCCCAAGGATGGTAATTAGGCCCCCTATTTATGCCCCCGACCCTCCCCCGATGGCTGCCTCGTTGTTGATGTTTCAGTGCTTCGTTCCTAAGGAGAGATTGTTCAGTGTTATCCATGGAGTAGGTGAGTATATAATAATTCTGCAATTTGTTCCTTTACTGTGACCATGACCCGCAATTCCATAACCCACATCCCACTGTAACCCCCAAACACTAACCCACTCCTGTCCCACAATACCCTAACCCACATCCCACTGTAACCCACAAACACTAACCCACTCCTGTCCCGCAATACCATAACCCACATCCCACTGTAACCCACAAACACAAACCCACTCCTTACCCGCAATACCATAACCCACATCCCACCCTAACCCACAAACATTAACCCACTCCTGACCCGCAATACCATAACCCACATCCCACCCTAACCCACAAACATTAACCCACTCCTGACCCGCAATACCATAACCCACATCCCACTATAACCCACAAACACTAACCCACTCCTGACCCGCAATACCATAACCCACATCCCACCCTCACCCACAAACACTAGCCCACTCCTGACCCGCAATACCATTACCCACATCCCACCCTCACCCACAAACACTAACCCACTCCTTACCCGCAATACCATAACCCACATCCCACCCTAACCCACAAACATTAACCCACTCCTTACTCGCAATACCATAACCCACATCCCACCCTAACCCACAAGACGATAACTTACATGTGCAGTTGTTAGAAGATGCTGTCTATGAAGATTCTCATTCATCCAGGTCATGATATACAGTATCTAGTAGAATTAAGTCTAAAACAACTGGACTTTTCTGAGTTTTTCTTGAAAACGTTTCACCACTCATCCGAGTGGCTTCTTCAGTTCAAATGACTGGTAGGGAATTCCCCGGTATTTAAACTCTTGATGGTAGTAGAGTCACAGACATCCAATCACAATGGTTCCATTGAACTTGTTCAGTTAGGTGTTAGCTGAAACTGACAGGTGTAAGAAGGTATGATCCAATCACAATGGTACCAAGATTCTCATTGATGAAGGTGTTAATCCTTCAAAGTACATGACTGGAAGTGTGAACTGTTGTGAAACTGCCAGGGTAAGGATGTCAACGCGCCATTGTATGTTGGTGACAAGCGGTGTCTCAGGCCCCCTCCTCTGTTCAGGGATGGTTTTTTCCAGGTTGGCATAAATGGCCTCTTTCACACCTCTTTCAAACCATCTGTCCTCTCGGTCCAAAATATGCACCTTTTTCTTTGAGGTGTAGATAGACCGCTGAGTCTTGTCCTGAGGAGTTTGCCCGCCTATGTTGGGCCATTCTCTTACAGAGAGGTTGTTTTGTCTCCCCAATGTATAAGTCTGAGCACTCTTCACTACACTGGACAGCATAGACCACATTACTTTTCATGTGCTTGGGTGTTGGGTCTTTCGGGTGCACCAGCTTCTGTCTCAGGGTGTTGCTGGGTTTGAAAAACACAGGAATGCGATGTTTGTTGAAAATTCTCCTAAGTTTTTCTGATGTTCCAGCAACATATGGAATGACTATGTTGTTTCGCCTGCTGTGTTCCTCCCTTCTGTTTGTAGGTCTGGTCTTTCTGTTGGTCTTTGATTTGGTTTTGATGAAGGCCCAGTCTGGGTACCCACAAGTTTTCAGAGCTCCTTTTAGATGTTTATATTCTTTCTCCTTGGCCTCTGCATTGGATGCCACAGTTTCAGCCCGATGATGTAAAGTCCTAATTACACCCAGTTTATGTTCCAAAGGGTGGTGGGAATCAAACAGCAAGTACTGGTCTGTGTGGGTGGTGATTCCCACCACCCTTTGGAACATAAACTGGGTGTAATTAGGACTCTACATCATCGGGCTGAAACTGTGGCATCCAATGCAGAGGCCAAGGAGAAAGAATATAAACATCTAAAAGGAGCTCTGAAAACTTGTGGGTACCCAGACTGGGCCTTCATCAAAACCAAATCAAAGACCAACAGAAAGACCAGACCTACAAACAGAAGGGAGGAACACAGCAGGCGAAACAACATAGTCATTCCATATGTTGCTGGAACATCAGAAAAACTTAGGAGAATTTTCAACAAACATCGCATTCCTGTGTTTTTCAAACCCAGCAACACCCTGAGACAGAAGCTGGTGCACCCGAAAGACCCAACACCCAAGCACATGAAAAGTAATGTGGTCTATGCTGTCCAGTGTAGTGAAGAGTGCTCAGACTTATACATTGGGGAGACAAAACAACCTCTCTGTAAGAGAATGGCCCAACATAGGCGGGCAAACTCCTCAGGACAAGACTCAGCGGTCTATCTACACCTCAAAGAAAAAGGTCACTCTTTTGAGGACAGTAACGTGCATATTTTGGACCGAGAGGACAGATGGTTTGAAAGAGGTGTGAAAGAGGCCATTTATGCCAACCTGGAAAAACCATCCCTGAACAGAGGAGGGGGCCTGAGACACCGCTTGTCACCAACATACAATGGCGCGTTGACATCCTTACCCCGGCAGTTTCACAACAGTTCACACTTCCAGTCATGTACTTTGAAGGATTAACACCTTCATCAATGAGAATCTTGGTACCATTGTGATTGGATCATACCTTCTTACACCTGTCAGTTTCAGCTAACACCTAACTGAACAAGTTCAATGGAACCATTGTGATTGGATGTCTGTGACTCTACTACCATCAAGAGTTTAAATACCGGGGAATTCCCTACCAGTCATTTGAACTGAAGAAGCCACTCGGATGAGTGGTGAAACGTTTTCAAGAAAAACTCAGAAAAGTCCAGTTGTTTTAGACTTAATTCTACTAGATATTAGAAGATGCTGTTTCCCTGATGAAGAGAACATGGAGGGCTGCCATCGGACCACGATGTTAAAGATGTTTGTGGGGGCCCAAGGATGGTAATTAGGCCCCCTATTTATGCCCCCGACCCTCCCCCGATGGCTGCCTCGTTGTTCTCGTTTCAGTGCCTCGTTCCTAAGGAGAGATTGTTCAGTGTTATCCATGGAGTAGGTGAGTATATAATAATTCTGCAATTTGTTCCTTGTTACTCTTTGCATTTATATGCATGTTTTATATCACGTTCCCTTTTGCTGCTAATTTAAAGGCCAACTACAACTGTCTAACAATAACATGTTCTCCCCTCTCAGATGTTTGTCTCTCCTGTAGATTTAGCCCAGTTTAGTGAGCTCTGCCCTAATCCAATCTTAGTCTTTATTCTTGGTGGCTTTAGTTATAGAATGATATTGTATGTAGGAAAGCAGGAGAATATTGTAGGAATGGGAACAGTAAATGATTACAGTCTGTGCATCACATGAACTATAATGAGAATGAGCAGTTCCCCTACCTCTGTGCAGGTGTTGGGCGATAATCCTCTGCACCCCCCTTTCACCCCGGAGCTCGGCAATGAAAGGGTGCGTGAGGAGCTGCCTTGCAGATGGTCTCCTGCCTGGGTCTCTCTGCAGGCACTCGCTGATGAAGAAGCGGAACTCGTCACTCCTGGAAAAAAAAACGGTGGTAAAATGATAATTGTTTGTGTTACATTTCCCAGAGTTCACAGTGTGACGACTCCCTGATCCTGCCGCTCTGTACCCAACCCAATCACAGCACAGGCAGCAATAGGGGGTGAGCCCCTTCCCTTCTAAGGGTTCCACTGCTCTGCCTGAAATGGGGGGCTATTGCACTTACTTATGAACCCTGAATTATAAGGGTACATTTACCTGTGACCAAATTACTGTCTCTCTGGTTTTGCCTATATCTTAGCCCGGCTTGTATTGGCTGCCAGATACCGGCCCCAAGAGCTCAAGCTCAGCACGAGAGTCTGCGTTTGCGCATAGAGCTACACATATTACGCATCACCTTCACCCTTATTTCAGCCCGGACTGGGATACAAAATAGGCCCTGGCATTTCATATCCACAGAGGCCAAAACAGCCCCCCAGCCCAATAAATAGCCACTGCCTATGGCATCTCACAGCATTTACCTGCCCTCACTTATTTCCCATTTATCCCTTCCCCATCCTTACTTTATGTCATATCCCAATGTCCCCCTCACCATAAAGTCTACCTTGCCCATTTCTCCACCTTTCCTGACTCATTCACACACCTTCTTACACGCTTTCCATTTCCCCACCCTCCCCACCTAACTGCCTATTCTACCCTCTTGCTGCCTTTTGCTATTCTAGTGAAAGGGACTCACCAATTGCCCCTTGATGATAATGATGGAATGGGACCGGTTGTTATTCTCTGGATCAGCTTCTGCTTGGGAAGTCTTCTGAATGCTGGGATGGAAAGATACAACACATAAACATGATGACTGATGAATACAACATTTGGGGGCGATTTGCTTAAATTGGCATATTTAAGCTTTTTTGAATCCTGTAAATTCTCTAACTCAATTGTGTGTGTATTTTTTTTTCTCAACCGGCATGTTTGCAAAATTGAATTGGGAATCGGGAAATAAGTTATTACCAAACCTTGCATATTTAAATAGCTTAAAAATGGGAAATATTATTTCCTCATTGACCTACAAATGTACTTGCCAGGTTTTAGTTACCAGTTCTTTAAATTTCTGTTTTAAACTCTTATTAAATGGGTACATTTTCAGGTTTGAAAAGTCAAATTCCAGTTTCTTTGCCTCAAAAAATTGTGTATTATTGAAACACAGGAAATTCAAATGTTAGTTAATCGGCCCCTTTGTTTTTAATATTTACTCTATAATAGTAATATTTATGTTACAGCGTGACACATAAATGCCCCCTGCCCATTCTACTAACAGTTCTACATGCAGTACAGTACACACACACACACACACACGCACACACACACACTCTAGGGTTTACTTACGGAGATGTCCTTCCGCCATTTGAATGGCTGCAATCCCTAGTGACCAGATGTCAGCCTGGATATTACAATATGGGGGAAAAGACGAGTATTAGAGAAGATTATACACAGAGTACATGAAAATAATTGCAGTTGCAGATGATTTGGATACTTCTGATACCTATCCACCCACACCCTGATAGTGATTCTATTTGGCTTGCACAATAACAAATCCATTAGAAGCCTATAATCCAGTAGTGAATTGCTGTGACTTTTATGTCTAGAAAATGTCCCCAAATACCCCAAACTGAGAGTCTGGAGTGTTACATGGAGTGTGACATCCCCATAAAGCATAAGCAGTCTAATGGAGTTGGTTTCTATTATTCTTGTGTCCTGCACTTAAAATGCATTTCACTCTCTCATTTCAGATTCTCGTATCACAGAAACCACATTACGGCTCTGGATTCTCTGTTATGAGAGGGGTAAGTAAAGCGAGTGGAACATTTACATGCAGTTCACCCTGTGTAAGTGACATAGTTTAAAGCTTAATATATAAAACTCGCCCACGTTCTATTCCTTTCTATGGGATTTTTAGAAGTGTATTTATCAAATGGTGAGTTCTAACTTTCATTCATTGATAAATTGGCTTCTAAAAATCCCATAGGAATGAATAGAAAGTGAGTTTTTCTGTGTAATCTCACATTTTGCTAAATATGCCCCTAACTCTAAGCTAAAAAGAGAGAGAAGACATGACAATACCTTATGGTCATATTCGCCGCTGTTTTGGGCAAAATGAGCCAGTACTTCCGGAGCCATGTATGCCATGGTCCCCGAAGTGCTGGCGCTCCTTCCTCCGATGGTCGCAAAGCAAAACTCGCCTAAAATTGTATGACAAAAGCAGGAATGTTAATGTTTAGTTAGAAATACAAGCCAGCAGTAAACACCACGGAGAAAAAAATATCCTTGTGTCGCTTACCGATCTTCACTTCTCCGGATGAGGAGATGACAATGTGTTCGGGCTTGATGTCATGATGGATTATATTCTTCTCTTCCAGATGGTTAAGGCCCTGAGAAATCAAGAAAGCAAAAGTAAGTATATAAATATTTTGTACTCTTTGATTAATTAGAAATATGAGAATAGCAGGAAGGAGTTTAACAGGTGACCTACCGTTATCACACTCTTGCAAATATAGGCGATCCATCTTTCGCCTAAGGTCCTTTTGGTGGCAATTAGCTCTTCTACAGTCGCACCGGTACAAAGCTCTGTAGCAATCTAGAAGATAAAGAAAGAATATTTGGCCAACTATTTTAGTTACCTACAATTTTATTGGGAACCCGAGGAAAAGGCTTTGTGGCTTTAAGTCTTGGGGGGACTGCAGTATCAGCTAAATCTGACTCTTTCTTACCAAACTGGATCATGTATGGATCCAAAATGCTAGCTTGTGTATTAGATCAGTTACAATTGGCATGTTTGCTGCATAAATGTGTAACCTCTCTGAATCAACACTTCCTTACCCATAGTCCTCCATGTTTTGATGAGGCCTTATGATAAAAGGCCCCATAGAAGTCGACGATGTTTTGGTGGCCAGATACAATTTGCAGGATTTCGACTTCTTTCTTGATCTCCTGTTGCTTCTAGTTTCAAACAAAAGAAACAAGGTAAATAAAATGGATACAATAACAGTTTCAAACACCCCAACCTAACTTGTCGTTATGAAAAATGACAGCTTTGTAATATCCCTACGTGAGTATTGTATAATATGACCGAGACCCCTTGTGTGTTTTTTTATATCAAACTGCATTTGTTATTTTACTGTTACATAGTTATTAGGGGCCAGGGTATTTCACTGACTGTATTTGGTTAGCAAGTTCTCTTTCTACTGATAACTATAATGTAGGTATAACAAAATACTAATTAGTATCTAATTAGAGTAATCATGAAGACACATTACCTTCTGATGTTTAATTATTATAATGGCCACTTCCAGTTGTTTTCTTTGGTGCCATCCCTGTTACAAAAGTAGGGAAAGAAGCTCAGTGATCATTACTAACGGAACGCTATGGGAAAGCAAAAAGCTATACAGTAGCATGTAAATATGGAAAGAACAAAGCTGTAGAGAGCACAACCAATGGACAGAATTACCCAAAAGCATGACACAAAATGCCTCATTTTAACACTGAATAAAATATCTTACAATGTAGACGACTCCGTTGGGGTCCTGCCCGATTGGCTCCCCTAGTTTCAAATACCTCCCGGGCTCCTGAAAAATAACATTGTATTTGAAAATGTGATAATCAAACTAATATTATTCAGCTGGACAAATAACCTTTGTAACATGAGAGAAGCACAGAAGGTATAGGAGGAACTTGTGAAACAGGGTGGAAGGCTTTGGGCTGGAAAATGGAAGCCAAACTGTGAATGTTGTGGCAAAATACAGCTTTACAGCTACTTACTGGGTATTTCTCCGAGAGTGGGGTGATGTTATCCTCCTGAGGAAGAGAAAAAAAAGGGTTTAATCAGAGCAACTCATTTTGGGCAACTGCTAACATTATATTTTGTAGAACAAGGAAAGGATTCATTCATTCTTAAAGTAAATCCCCAGCTAACGGAGAACCCTCTGTATGAAAAAATCCTCTGATTGCAGGACTATGTATAGTGAAGCCTGGATCTTGGCTTTAGTCTGCATGTTCTAGAAGGGCAAAGAGAGATGTGGAAGGTCTGAGAGGCTGTAACGGAGGCAAAAAGTGGTGACCAACTGCCCCACTGAGCACTTGTGCATTTAACATTCAGGTAAGAGTGGAATGGGGCCTACATAAGAGTTTGTATGATGTGGTGGGATTGGGGGCCTGCACGGGGCCCGAATAGGTTTAAAATGGTTTAATGATATATTGAGAGAAAAGTATTAAATTCAGCTCAAACCTCCTTAATCTCCTCCACCTTCTTCTCACTCAGTTTCGTTGCTGAGCTCTCCGTTTGGCCGGTGTCAGTGCCAGTTTCCATCGGTGACTCCTGGGAAATATAAATACAGTTTGGCAACATTAGTAGGGACAGAGCCCCAGTGGCTCCCTGCTCCCTTACTTGTGCATTTGATTGGTGGCTGCAAACTCTGCAGAACCTAACCCCCCCAATGTTAGTGTTAGTCAGAGGGGCTTAAATTGCCAACTCAAAGTGGCTTTTTTTGTTTGGTATTTAATTCATTGCTGCTTACCTCAATGGTCTCTAGCTGAGGTTCCTCACAGCTTTCCAAGGGTTCCTAGTTAAAGAAGAAAACATCATTGTATAAGATCAACTCAATTCAGTAGAGAATATGATCAAATAAATCTGTTCAATTACTTTAATTATATAATGAATTATGATCAGTGTCTTTTTCTTCTCATTGGTTATTACCTTGTAGCTGCTCGCCTCAGCTGGTTCTTCACAATCCTGGATAAAAGACAGAAAAATGCAAGTACATTTAATAAATGGTATCAGTTTAAGCAATAACTGCACCATTTTTTGCTCAACCACAACTTGAGGCTGTAAATGAGCCCGACAGAGTGGTGCTTATTTACTTGTATAGGGGGAATGGCAGATGTGGTGGATTCTCGGCCTGAGATTAAACTCAGGCTGAATATCTTCCCCCTGTACCCCAAAAAGCTTATTGCCTGCACCTGGAGCCATTGTGTTGGCTGGAGCTATACTCAGGAGTTTCCCACCAAAATCCACTCTGTTTGCCTAAACCCAAGGCAGCGCAATGGCTCGGGGCGCCGGCACATCAAGTATTTAGGGACATGGGGTCGGATTCCCAGCCTGTGTTAACAAATTGCTCCCCCAAAGTGAATCTAAAATGTCTTTCTCTATTGTGACCCTATTATTTTTTCTTACCTGGCAGATGTCCGGTTCCAGGATTTCTGGAGTCTCCTTAATAAAGAAAAGGTAAGAGAAAGATGTTTCACGTTGTAATAAAGAAGCTAATATACAGTCTTGCATAAAATACAGGGGGATTTTTATTTGCCCCTACTCTCCCCTTCCTGGCAGTAGCCTATGAGTTACATTGTATGAGTGGATGTAATCATAGCAGCCAATCATAGTTTTTTCATTTTCTAATTTATACAAGATAGAAGGCCGCTAAGTAACAGAAGCTGACTGGTTGGTATGGGCAACTGCATTTGGGCAAGTTAGCCTCAGTTAAACTATGTTAGTAGATAAGGTTCCCTGTTAGGTAAATATGATTATTATCCTTTACAGATATTGTTCATGAACCCTGTAGCTGAAATAAAAACACATTGGGACCCCTGCAAACTTTTTGGCCCCCGTACCTCACAGGTGTTGATTGGAGGGTCTCCACTCTCTTCCAAGGGTTCCTGGTTAAGAAGGAAAACCTCAGATCAGCAGAGAAGATGATAAAAATGCATTTTTTTTTTTATTCATGTGTTATTTTCTGCTTACCTGTGAGTGGCAGGGGCCGGTGTCGGGGCTCTTCTGCCCAGTCACGTCTTCCTCCTGTTTAAAACAGAAAAATATTGTAAAACAAATTTTTATGGCTAAAAGCAAAGTGTGTAAAAGTGTTATTTGATATAAATATGTGAGAAATAGAAGGAGTATGTTGCTGTGTAACACAGGGCATAATAAGGAGGTGGGACAGACTCACCAACGCTGAAGTCAACAAATTGCCTCCCCAAAGTGAATCTGCATTTGATATTCTTTTAAAATATCTTTTTCTATTGTTAATATATGTTAATAAATGAACTGTACCCACAATTAAAGAAGAAATGCAACACCCAAACATCTACATTTGCATTACCCATAAATCAGAGCTACGTAGTGGGGTGGATGGTTGTTACATTTGGTTCTGGCCTTTCTGTTAAGAAACAACTAACATTTAGGCATGGGTGTAATGGGGCCTATATAGGAGTTTGGGAGATGTAGGGGCCCAAATAGGTTTAAAAAGCTATAATATTATATTGAGGGCAAAATGATCATTCAAAATACAATTCATTGCTGCTTACCTCAAACGTCTCTAGCTGAGGTTCCTCACAGCTTTCCAAGGGTTCCTAGTCAAACAAGAAAACATCATTGTATAAGATCAACTCAATTCAGTAGAGAATATAATCAAATAAATCAATTTTATTACTTTAATTATATAATGAATTATGATCAGTGTCTTTTTTCTCTCATTGGTTATTACCTTGTAGCTGCTCACCTCAGCTGGTTCTTCACAAACCTGGTTAAAAGATAGTAAAATGCAAGTACATTTAATAAATGGTATCAGTTTGTGCATTATAGCTTTTCCCAAGCAAAAGTTTGGGAAGTAGGCGGTGCCTAACACATTGCCCCCCCCAAAGTGAATCTAAAATTTATTTCTCTATTGTGACCCTATTATTTTTCCTTACCTGACAGCTCTCCGTGTCGACGATTTCTGGAGTCTCCTGATTAAAAAAGGTAAGAGAAAGATGTTGCACGTTGTAATTTCCATTTTAAAAAAGCTAATATACAGTCTTGCATAAAATATGGGGTTATTTTTTATTTGCCCCTACTCTCCCCTCCCCGGCAATAACCTATGAGTTACAATGTATGAGGGTATGTAATCATAGCAGCCAATCATGTTTTTTTCATTTTCTAATTTATACAAGATAGAAGACCGCTAAGTAACAGATGCTGACTGGTTGGTATGGGCAACTGCATTTGGGCAAGTTAGCCTCAGTTACACTATGTTAGTAGATAAGGTTCCCTGTTAGGTAAATATGAATATTATCCTTTACAGATATTATTCATGAACCCTGTAGCTCAAATAAAAACACATTGGGACCCCTGCAAACATTTAGGCCCCCGTACCTCGCAGGTGTTGATTGGAGGGTCCTCCTGCTCTTCCAAGGGTTCCTGGTTAAGAAAGAAAACCTCAGATCAGCAGAGAAAATGATAAAAATGCATCTTTTTCATTCATTAATCTTGCAACAAAATGCTTTTCAGAAAATATAATTAAGGCTATGATAAAAAAATGCACTGAAACCTTTAGCACAAACCGTATTAAAGGCTTTAGGGTAATTACACACGGGATGTTTTGTCACTTGTGATAAATCTTGGCTACCGTGGGTGACAAACCAGCCCTTGTGCCCCTCCCGCTGGCTAATGTGCAAATTGCGGGTGGGAAACACGTGGCACAGCTACTTTCCCAAATAGCCCAACGTTTTCTCAAGGGGCAACTTCAGGCTACTTGGCAAAGTAACCGCGCCGTGTGTGTTTTCCCACCAGCGATTTGCACTTTAGCCGGTGGGAGGGGAGATTAAGTCGCCTGCAGTAAAGCGAGTTTTATCCCGGGCGACTATTCTCCTGGTGTATCATTAGTTTGAGTATTTATTTCCCTTTCAAAGAGTTCAGGCTGGCAGGTGTTAGTGCCATATTCCTGAGGTATCTGGGGGAGTTAATATATATTAATAAATGAACTGTACCCACAATTAAAGAAGAAATGCAACACCCAAACATCTACATTTGCATTACCCATAAATCAGAGCTACGTAGTGGGGTGGATGGTTGTTACATTTGGCTCTGGCCTTTCTGTTAAGAAACAACTAACATTTAGGCATGGGTGGAATGGGGCCTATATAGGAGTTTGGGAGATGTAGGGGCCCAAATAGGTTTAAAAAGTTATAATATTATATTGAGGGCAAAATGATCATTCAAAATACAATTCATTGCTGCTTACCTCAAACGTCTCTAGCTGAGGTTCCTCACAGCTTTCCAAGGGCTCCTAGTTAAAGAAGAAAACATCATTGTATAAGATCAACTCAATTCAGTAGAGAATATGATCAAATAAATCAATTTTATTACTTTAATTAAATAATGAATTATGATCAGTGTCTTTGGTTATTACCTTGTAGCTGCTCGCCTCAGCTGGTTCTTCACAATCCTGGTTAAAAGACAGTAAAATGCAAGTACATTTAATAAATGGTATCAGTTTGTGCATTATAGCTTTTCCCAAACAAATTGCCCCCCCAAAGTAAATCTAAAATGTTTTTCTCTATTGTGACCCTATTATTTTTCCTTACCTGACAGATATCCGTTGTCAGGATTTCTGGAGTCTCCTAATTAAAAAAGGTAAGAGAAAGATGTTGCACACTGTTATTTCTGTTTTAAAGCAGCTAATATACAGTCTTGCATAAAATATAGGGTGATTTTTATTTGCCCCTACTCTCCCCTTCCTGGCAGTAGCCTATGAGTTACAATGTATGAGGGTATGTAATCATAGCAGCCAATCATGTTTTTTTCATTTTCTAATTTATACAAGATAGAAGTCCGCTAAGTAACAGATGCTGACTGGTTGGTATGGGCAACTGCATTTGGGCAAGTTAGCCTCAGTTACACTATGTTAGTAGATAAGGTTCCCTGTTAGGTAAATATGAATATTATCCTTTACAGATATTATTCATGAACCCTGTAGCTCAAATAAAAACACATTGGGACTCCTTCAAACTTTTTGCCCCCGTACCTCACAGGTGTTGATGGGAGGGTCCTCCTGCTCTTCCAAGGGTTCCTGGTTAAGAAAGAAAACCTCAGATCAGCAGAGAAGATGATAAAAATGCATCTTTTTCATTCATGTGTTATTTTCTGCTTACCTGTGAGTGGCAGGGGCCGGTGTCGGGGCTCTCCTGCCCAATCACTTCTTCATCCTGTTTAAGACAGAAATAAAGATTGTAAAAATATTTCTCAAGGCTGAAAGTAAAGCAAAGTTTGGGAAAGTGTTATTTGATATAAATATATGAGAAATAGAAGGTGTATGTTGCTGTGTAACACAGGGCATAATAAGGAGGTGGGACAGACTCACCAACGCTGAAGTCGTCGGTACCTAACAAATTGCCTCCCCCAAAGTGAATCTAAAATGTCTTTCTCTGTTGTGACCCTATTATTTTTCCTTACCTGACAGATCTTCATGTCCAGGATTTCTGGAGTCTCCTGATTAAAGAAAAGGTAAGAGAAAAATGTGCTCGTTGTAATAAAGAAGCTAATATACAGTCTTGTATAAAATATAGGGTGATTTTCATTTGCCCCAACTCTCCTCCCCTCTCTTACGCTTACCCGGCAGTTCTCTATCGCCGGCTTCAAGTCTGGCTCTGTATTCTCCTCCTAAGAGAAATAAAGTTACCTGATCAGTTTACTATAACTCTGTAGTTTAGTATCTAAAAAAGACCCGGTACAATACAAATTCACTAAACTACCAAAAACCAAACCATTTCATGTATATTTTTTACTACTTACTTGGCAGGTGTTTTTGCCAGGGATTTCTGGTTGTTCCTGGTAAAGAGATAAAAGTCAAGTTATCAAATTAACTGAGCTTTTTAGAAAGAAGTTAAAATCAGTTATATGTATATTCAGGGACAGGTGTTTTAATTTTGAATTATTTATTACTCATGTGGCAAACGGCGTTGCCAGGTCCAAATGATGGTACCAGCTTAAACCTGGCGCACTTTTTGCCAGTCAAAAAAAGTCATATAAAGTTTTATACGTTTATGGTTTTTAAAAAGAAAATCTCGAATTTTCAGAGAAAGTACTCTAAATTATCTTAAAGTTTTCAAGACAAAATAAAAACAAAACGTAAAGAATTGCAAGCTTTTCTCAGGAAACCTTAGTACAGGTATTCGACCCCTTATCCGGAAACCCATTATCCAGACATTTCCGAATTACGGAAAGGCCATCTCCCATAGACACCATTTTAATTGAATAATTCACATTTTTAAAAATCATTTCCTTTTTCTCTGTAATAATAAAACAGTACCTGTACTTGATCCCAACTAAGATATAATTACCCCTTATTGGGGGCAGAACAGCCCTATTGGGTTTATTTAATGGTTAAATGATTCCCTTTTCTCTGTAATAATAAAACAGTACCTGTACTTGATCCCAACTAAGATATAATTACCCCTTATTGGGGGCAGAACAGCCCTATTGGGTTTATTTAATGGTTAAATGATTCCCTTTTCTCTGTAATAATAAAACAGTACCTGTACTTGATCCCAGCTAAGATATAATTACCCCTTATTGGGGCAGAACAGCCCTATTGGGTTTATTTAATGGTTAAATAATTCCCTTTTCTCTGTAATAATAAAACAGTACCTGTACTTGATCCCAACTAATATATAATTACCCTTTATTGGGGGCAAAACAATTCTATTGGGTTTAATTACTGTTTAAATAATGTTTTAGCCGACTTTAGGTATGAGATCCGAATTACGGAAAGACCTCTTATCCGGAAAACCCTAGGTCCTGAGCATTCTGGATAATGGGTCCCTAACCTGTAAATGGGTCCCTGTGTACATAGTGCAGCCTCATCAAGGTTATTGTGCATATAAATCTATAGGCAAGGAAATAACACGGCTTTGATAACACAAGTAGGTAGGAAAATGGTGTTTAGGAAATGATGTTGCCCAGTTCTTACCATGGCAGATTCTGGCGTTGGATCATCTGCCCGCTTTCGTTTCCTCTGTAATGAAGAAAAAAAGTTTTATCAGAGAAAATAAAAGCACAAATAGGAAAACTATAATGCAATAAATGGAGGAGTGAGTATTGAGTGACACATGAAGTTTCCCACAGAATGAAATATGTCCTGTTACAGCAGAAAGAGATGAAGCCCTTACCTTGCCGAAGCAAGAGAAACAGCACTTCAGCCGCTTGAACATGTTGTTTCTATGAAGACAAAATGAAAAACATCACTTTAGCATTTCCCAATACAGGTATGATTTCCTTTTTATCTGTACAGGTATCGGACCCCATATCCGGAAACCCATTATCCATAAAGCTCTGAATTACGGAAATCCCTTCTCCCATAGACTCTATTTTAGTCAAATAATTCAGAATTTTAAAACTGATTTCCCTTTTCTCTGTAATAATAAAACAGTACCTTTACTTGGTCCCAACTAAGATATAATTACCCCTTATTGGGGCAGAACAGCCCTATTGGGTTTATTCAATTTTTAAATGATTTTTAGCAGACTTATGGTATGGAGATCCAAATTACAGAAGGATCCCTTATCCGGACTACCCCATGTCCTGAGCATTCTGGATAACAGGTCCTATACCTGTACTGTGTTCTATGTACAGTTAATTTTTGATGCGGGGGAGACTTGCTGTAGGAGAAATCATAAACTGGATTTGCTACATTACCTCTCATATGATGCTCCAGAGAAAAAACAGATGGAACGGGGGGGGGGCCGGCCGGCCGGCCCAGGGCCGGGGAACCCTAAGGGGCCCCCTCAATAGGTTCTGGCTCTCCTCTAGGCTCGTTCACTAAGGGTGGAAAATGTGAATTGAGGAGAAGCCAGAAAAAAAAAACTATCCAAAAAAACTGGATAAGCACCGTCGCAGAGTCGCTCACTGCAGCAATCTGTATAGAGACGGGAATAAAAAGGGCAAGTCAGCTTCACGGATAATGCATTTACCCTTTTAAGGTGCAACATTGGGTCAGGGGCCCCATTCAAAGTGTTCCCCCCAAATCTCACGCTTACTGACACTCAGTATTCTGTAATAGGGAAACGTATTGGTATTTATTGCCTTACATTCAGTTACACATTAAGGCTGGTACATAAGGGCAGGGCAGATACCCGGGGGCAGAGGGGCAAAACTCTTAGCAGCCTGTCAGTACTGCCCAACCCTGGGTCTGTGTCTCCCAACCAGCGCTGGGAGTAAAGGCGCCTGCAAAGCCCATTTTAGGGGACAATTCTCCAAATTCACTAAAATCGTTGACAGGAGCAACATCCCCTAGTCTGGGGGGGGGAGTCACCCAACTATTGCCCCTCTTTTTAGCTAAAATAAGGGTTTTTAGGCAAAAATCTATCAGAGGAGATGCACGCTTACCTCTCACTGCAATGGCAACCAACGGACTGTACCAACTGTCACTTTCCTAGAGTGAAGGCAGCTCCCATCACATTGACATCACATTGACATCACATTGACATCACAATTTCTTTGCTCCACTGTGTAAATAGTGGAGCAAAGGTGATGCACGCTTACCTCTCACTACCATGGCAACCATGGACTGTACCAACTGTCACTTTCATTACAGTAATGATGCATCTTTGTTATTTGATTATGACAAGAAGCTTGAAATTTGATACTTGAACCTTTCCTAGTGGGAAGGCAGCTCTCATCCCAGTGACATCACATGACAGGCGCTGCTGTTAAAGGGGAAGTGTACCCTTTTGACGAGTGAGCTTTTTATGGGCTTTGTTTGCCCTTAGATGGGCAGTACATACATAGCTTATTGTGTACCCAGAGCATTGCCTTGTACGTGTGGCCCCTGCCATGTACCCTATTGCCCCCCACAGCCTAGCCTAACTGACTTGCAGGTGTATTGGGTGCATGTGCATGTCTCTTTACATGTGACTGTGGCTCACGAGTAAGAAAGGTTGGGGCTCCTTTCTGATAGTTGTACACCGCTGCTATTTCCTGAACATGTGCGATTCTTTCAGAGATAAATGAATGATCCTTTCCAGTTTTACTCCGCTTCTCCTGTGTGTATTCCCTGATCCCCTCCCTGGTCTCAGTGGGCAGTAGTATTAGGACTGGATCACTGAGGACCTGGAATTAGAGAAATATATATTTTCTGGATGGTTTTATGGCAGCGATGGATTGGACAATGTTTAATGAGTTTTAATTTGTTTTCATTTAAAATCAAATAAAGACTATGGAAGCACCTTCCCGGTATACTAGGGGCACATTATAATGAAATCTGGCCCTGGCTATACAAATCTGCCTTTGGTTTACATACTAACAAATGTACATGTATCTGGCTGTACCAGACAGAACACCTGCACCTCTGACCTTGTGCCTTATATAAGGTATGGGGTGCGGATCTGCATTTTACATTAGTGTAATATAGCCAATGGCACCCCAGCACATACATTTTAGAGGGTGCAGTGGGAGTCAAATTGCTAGTTTGGAGCACCCAATGTTTTCACCTTATCCCATGGCAGAAGTGCCCCTGTATAAGGAACAGAACCAGTGGCTAAATCAGGGGTGGGCAAACTGCGGCCCGCGGGCCACATCCGTCCCGTTGGTCTTTTTAATCTGGCCCGTTGGTCTTTTTAATCTTGCCTGCCGACTCTCGCGCGAGACTTGGACTAACGCTGGCCCAGCCCGTCTGTCAACCCCCCGGCCCATCTTTTGGCCCCTTAGCCAAAAGTTTGCCCACCCCTGGTCTAAATGTTCTAGGGAGTAGAAATGCTGTGTATTTAGCAGCCAAAGCTAGCCATGTATGGGCTGACATAGGCTGTCAAATTGGCCCCTACATATAAGGTCAAGATCTACTTGGCCTCTTTATGGGGCCAAAGCAAAGGCCTGCCCAGTCAGGAATATATATTGTGGGAATCAGCAAGATATACATCCATGATGGGAAAGGTGCAAATCACTTGGTGCAAAAAAATTAAATAAAAACAAATTCAACAGTAAAGTTATTGCCATCATTCAAACATTAGCTTTGATGATTAGATAAAAAGGAAGATGAAGGAACCTGATTGGTTGCTCATTTTTTTAGTATGGAGTGATTCGGATCCTGTTGGGCTGACCCAGAAATAAAAAATATCAATTCCTGAGACCAGTCATTGCCAGAGTAGCCATTTACAGACTGTATGTAGAGGGAAAGTCTGGTAAATCTTACATCAATAATGATAATAAACAATTATAATACATATATTGCGTGAAGATAAAGTCATTATGACACAATTCGTTTTTGAATCTAACGCAACCTGAGAGAATTGTAGTTTAAACACATGTGGGTAGCGCCGTCAAGCTGTAATAGAAAAAACTACAATTCCCAGAAGACACCTGGCGGGAGGGCCGGCTGACTCAAGTATTGCCCTAGCTGATTGGATGCTTCAATGGTTCTGTATTGACCTGGGTGCGTGATTGGTTAAGCTTGCGGAGGCGGGTTGTTTGGATGGTGCAGTTGAGAGGAAGGCATCTGGCGGTAGGGGACCCGCGTAGTACCTTGTAACAGAGCTCGTAAGGTGGGGTACAGGTACGTACAGTGTGACATCTGGGGGGCAGGGGTTATATACATTTATGCACAGCTATAGCGCCATTGGATAGGCCTGTATGCTAAATAATATGCCATACCCCGCACTTGACCCCCTAACCAATCGTAGCTCTTATTTGGCACCCCCAGAGCTTTTATTGTGCTTTTTTTGTTCCCCACTTTATGTGGCTCATGGATTTAAAGGTTGGGGACCCCTGATATAGAGAGTAATATGCTGAAACAATTTTCAATTGGTCTTCAATTTTTATTAATTATTTAAGTTTCTATTCAGCAGCTTTCCAGCTTGGAGTTTCAGAAGTTACTTGGTTGCTAGGATCCAAATTACCTTAGCAACCAGGGTGTGGTTTGAATGAAAGACTGATATATGAATAGGAGAGGGGCTGAATGGAAAGATACATAATATAAAGTATAAATAACAAATAAACTGTAGCCTCACAGAGCAATAGTAGCAGCTGTTGAGAGGCCATTACAAATTATCAAGCAGAAAATGAGGCTGGCCTGTCCTATAAACTGATGCTACAGGTCTGATTATTACATTCTGTTTCTAATTGCACTGGTTTCAGAACTGCAATGTTATGTGAATCCGAATGAATTACTAATCAGCTTTATACTGTTGCATTTATATTCTATATATACAGTATATTGTCCGTTGGTCCCTAAGCTCCGTAACTGAGAGCGGCACAGAGCAAGTGCAGGGAATCGGCAGAAAAGAAAATGGGGGGCAGCTGGGGGCATCTTTGAAGGCACAGATCATACCTGCTAAAGGGCTGTGGTTGCCTTGGGCCGGTACAGAAGCCCAAAACATAACCCTAAAACATTGCTAGCCTATTGCTTTAGTTAAGCTTTAGTTCTCCTTGAGCATCCCATAAGCCATGATAGGTCCCTTATATGTATCCATGGCAAAAAATTTCTATATAGACAATTGTGCCCCACCCCCTGAAGCTGCTGCCCTCAGCACTGGCCCCCAGGGGGTTATACAGAAAATAACCGCTGTATTCACTGATTATCCAGAAAGCTCCGAATTATAGGAAGGCCGTCTCGCATAAACCCCTTTATAAGTAAATTAAATTTTCCAAAAAAATAATTACTCTGTATTAATAAAACAGTACCTTGTAATTGGTTCTTACTAAGATATAATAAATCCTATATAAACAATCCTTTTAGGTTTATTTAATGTTTAAATGATTTTTAAATAGTATGGAGAACCAGATTACAGAAAGACCCCTAATCTGGAAAACCCCAGGTCCCGAGCATTCTGGATAACAGATCCCATACCTGTAATAGGCTGCTCTCAATGCAAAATTGTGATCCTAAAGTTGGAGCTGCTTGTATGATTTTATCTATATGGTTTTGTTATTTACAGGTCTCCTTCCCTTCAAGATACCACCATGAGCTCCAGCCACACCCAGAAGAACCGAGGGGACTCCACTCCGCTGCCTCCAATCAACGAGCGCCTGGCTTTCCTGCGGCCGTCCAGAGAGCTGTTAGAGTATTACCGCAAGAAGATCGCTGAGTTTGATGAGGAACACGAGGATCTGGTAAAGCAACTGGAGCAATACAAAGCTACCTTTGAGGAGCAGGTCAGTATGCGCCCTTGCTAAGAGCAATACTGCTGATAACTATTATTATCCTTTATATAGCGCTGGTGTATTCGACTACACTGTACAGAGATCACTAAGTACATTGTTTCATCAGTCCCGGTGGAGCTTACAATTCACATTCAACATGGTCACTTTTACCAGGAGTTTACAGAACCCTGTATGGTTTTGCAGTGTGGGAGGAACCTGGGGTTCCTAGAGGATACCCACGCAAGCATATAGTGCCCTGGCTGGAATTGAACCTAGGAGCTCAGTTCTGCAAGGCAGCATTGTATGTTTGCCTGCAAATGGTTTGTGTGGTTCTCCAGTTTCTCTTTGCCATATGCCACACATCACCCTAGCTCCGCTAACTGCTCTTCCTGAATCCCCTTGATAGACTTTGTCTATATAGTGTGTATGTGTGTATATATATATATATATATATATATATATATATATATATACATACATACATACACACACACACACACACACACACACACACACACACACACACACACACACACACATGACTTTTTTCAATAACACTTATTGCACTAAGCCCCTGTGTGTGTGATACTCCTTCTATACATTTTTACATTTAACCTGCACCCAGGGCATTTGAACTGGTGTAGGGTTTGCTCTTCTCTACTATGTATATATAGAATACAGAGTATTAGTCCACTGGCTGAATTGCCTCTGCTAAAGCACACGTAGAGACAATTATCAAAAAAAAAATCTGCATTGTCTATTTTAGTAGCCGTGACTAGTAGCTGCTACTAGTAGCTCAGTGTGTCTTCCCCCTTATTACTGGTCAAGCCAGTGGACTAATACTCTGTATACAATACATACATACATACGTAATATATATATATGTATACATATATAGTTGTGCCTTGATTAATCTCTGTTGTCGCAGGCGACTAATCTCCCCGCTATGCTATCCCACTGGCTAGAATGTAAAGAGCCGGTGGGATGGCATACGCAGCGCCGCGATTTGCCGAAGTCTCCTAAAGTTTCCTCTCAAGGCAACATTGGCGACTTTGACATATCGCTGCACCCCGTATGCCATCCCCCCGGCGATTTACATTCTAGCCAGTGGGATGGCATTGCGGGGAGATTAGTCGCCTGTGACAACGAAGATTAAAAATCTCCCCGTGTGTCACTGCCTTAAAAGTCAGTGGAAGGCAACGGACAGTTTTGGGTGGAAGAAGAAATAAGTGTTATTGAAAAAAGTCATGTAGGTTTGTATATATATATATATATATATATATATATATATATATATATATATATATATATATATATATATATATATATATATGTGTGTATGTATATATATTTATATATATATATATATACATACACACATACACACTATATAGACAAAGTCTATCAAGGGGATTCAGGAAGAGCAGTTAGCGGAGCTAGGGTGATGTGTGGCATGTGGCCATCAGCCTTCAAGAGATGGAACATGAAAGCTCAGAGATAAGGTTGTTGAACAGCGACAGACAAACACCCCTTCCTACCTGTATCTTATACTGGGGAATGGCAAGTGCCATACTGAGTGCACATGGAGAGGTGACAGGGGGACAGTGGCATCGACTCAACTTGAAGTCCCTCTACTTCTCAGAAGCTGTGCCCCCCCACTATGGAAAGCAGAGGAACCTCAAGCTGCAGAATCCATCACTTCACAGTGGAACAAGGAAAGGGAGGGGTTGGGCCATATTGTGAGCCTAAGGGGGGGGGGTAAAGTCCCTGTGAGCAGAAACAGAATATCATGGTTTCCTTTCAGTCTGTGGAATCAGGTATGGCAGTTTAGATGTTTTAATGCACCTTTTTCACGTAAGCCCAACTGAATGAACATTAAACATGTAGGATATTTTCCCTTTAAATGAGCCCTCCAGTGTCACAGGCAGTTTGTCACTTTAATGGATTGGGTTACCTGTAAGGAGATAATTCCCGAGTTCTTTGCCATGCATTGGCATTTAGCTCAGTTCATATGTTCTATAGAGCTGTGACTGGGGCACTACTGGCCATACCTTGAAGCACAAAGGAAGCTTTTGTTTGGGATTTACTTCTCAGTGGGAGCTGCAGTTGCTTTTAGAAGAGAGATTTTTTTGTTCAGACCACCCTCTTCTCTCTACTCTTGTAGCTGCCGATATGGGTCCCTTGGACTGATTCCGCAGCTTATTGGCCCGTGTAGGGACAGGAACGAGGGGCCTGCCCGACCGATATCTGGCCTGAAATTGGCCAGATATTGATCGGGCAGGTTAAAAGATTTAGTCGGATTGGGGACTGCATCGGCAAGTTGATGCGGCCCCTGAACCAACTGCGCCCATTGCTCCTGTTATGATTCGATCGTTTGGGCCTGGGGGGGAATTAGCCTACATATTCCCAATATCGCCCACCCGATATAAGCAAGACTATAAATAAGCCTTCCCACCTCAAATTGCCTTTTTGTTTGGCTCCAAGGCTGCGGCCCCTCAGTCCCAAGAAAGATAAGGCTAATGTCCCACGGGGAGATGTCTATGCAGTGCTTACTGCTTGTGGGCTGAGCCCCACCCACGGAATTGCCATGCGTAATATAAGTCATTCACATAGGATTCACAATGAGCTGTTAGTCCTGTATCTGCTCCAGTCAGCAAGAGTTTTGTGATGGGAAGGAGTTTTAGGCTAATGTCCCACAGTGACATTTAGTGCTCTGGCACACGGGGAGATTAGTCGCCCGCGACAAAACTCCTTGTTCGCGGGCGACTAATCTCCCCGAGTTGCCTTCCCCTGCCATCCCACCGGCGACACTGCAAGTCGCCGGTGGGATGGAACACGCGGCGGCGCGGTCGCCGAAAAAGACTCGCAAGGCTTTTTCGGCGATTTGCGCAAAATCACACGACTTGCAGTGTTGCCGGTGGGATGGCAGGGGAAGGCAACTCGGGGAGATTAGTCGCCCGCGAACAAGGAGTTTTGTCGCGGGCGACTAATCTCCCCGTGTGCCAGAGCCCTTAGTCTCTGCGATGTTTAATAAGAGAGTTCCAGCAACAAGTCACTTGCCTTTTCCTAACAAGCGATTACTAGAGGTTTCAACAACGGAGCGATTTCTATTTCCCACAAATCCAGGTGTCCTATTCCCCGCCCACAATTAGATATTACATTCAGTGCAATGGGGAAATCGCAGCGACTTCCCGCTCAGTGGGTTTTACTGTGTGTAGTAAGGCACGATGGTATGAGGGGTAGGAGCAGTAACTGGCAATACTGTGTGTAGTAAGGCAAGATGGTATGAGGGGTAGGAGCAGTAACTGGCAATACTGTGTGTAGTAAGGCACGATGGTATGAGGGGTAGGAGCAGTAACTGGCAATACTGTGTGTAGTAAGGCAAGATGGTATGAGGGGTAGGAGCAGTAACTGGCAATACTGTGTGTAGTAAGGCAAGATGGTATGAGGGGTAGGAGCAGTAACTGGCAATACTGTGTGTAGTAAGGCAAGATGGTATGAGGGGTAGGAACAGTAACTGGCAATACTGTGTGTAGTAAGGCACAATGGTATGAGGGGTAGGAGCAGTAACTGGCAATACTGTGTGTAGTAAGGCACAATGGTATGAGGGGTAGGAGCAGTAACTGGCAATACTGTGTGTAGTAAGGCACGATGGTATGAGGGGTAGGAGCAGTAACTGGCAATACTGTGTGTAGTAAGGCACAATGGTATGAGGGGTAGGAGCAGTAACTGGCAATACTGTGTGTAGTAAGGCACAATGGTATGAGGGGTAGGAGCAGTAACTGGCAATACTGTGTGTAGTAAGGCACAATGGTATGAGGGGTAGGAGCAGTAACTGGCAATACTGTGTGTAGTAAGGCACGATGGTATGAGGGGCAGGAGCAGTAACTGGCAATACTGTGTGTAGTAAGGCACGATGGTATGAGGGGTAGGAGCAGTAACTGGCAATACTGTGTGTAGTAAGGCAAGATGGTATGAGGGGTAGGAGCAGTAACTGGCAATACTGTGTGTAGTAAGGCACAATGGTATGAGGGGTAGGAGCAGTAACTGGCAATACTGTGTGTAGTAAGGCACAATGATATGAGGGGTAGGAGCAGTAACTGGCAATACTGTGTGTAGTAAGGCACAATGGTATGAGGGGTAGGAGCAGTAACTGGCAATACTGTGTGTAGTAAGGCACAATGGTATGAGGGGTAGGAGCAGTAACTGGCAATACTGTGTGTAGTAAGGCACAATGGTATGAGGGGTAGGAGCAGTAACTGGCAATACTGTGTGTAGTAAGGCACAATGGTATGAGGGGTAGGAGCAGTAACTGGCAATACTGTGTGTAGTAAGGCACGATGGTATGAGGGGCAGGAGCAGTAACTGGCAATACTGTGTGTAGTAAGGCACGATGGTATGAGGGGTAGGAGCAGTAACTGGCAATACTGTGTGTAGTAAGGCACGATGGTATGAGGGGTAGGAGCAGTAACTGGCAATACTGTGTGTAGTAAGGCAAGATGGTATGAGGGGCAGGAGCAGTAACTGGCAATACTGTGTGTAGTAAGGCAAGATGGTATGAGGGGTAGGAGCAGTAACTGGCAATACTGTGTGTAGTAAGGCAAGATGGTATGAGGGGTAGGAGCAGTAACTGGCAATACTGTGTGTAGTAAGGCACGGGGGGAAGGAGCAGTAACTGGCAATACTGTGTGTAGTAAGGCAAGATGGTATGAGGGGTAGGAGCAGTAACTGGCAATACTGTGTGTAGTAAGGCACGATGGTATGAGGGGTAGGAGCAGTAACTGGCAATACTGTGTTTAGTAAGGCATGATGGTATGAGGGGTAGGAGCAGTAACTGGCAATACTGTGTGTAGTAAGGCAAGATGATAGGAGCAGTAACTGGCAATACTGTGTGTAGTAAGGCACGATGGTATGAGGTGTAGGAGCAGTAACTGGCAATACTGTGTGTAGTAAGGCAAGATGGTATGAGGGGCAGGAGCAGTAACTGGCAATACTGTGTGTAGTAAGGCACGATGGTATGAGGGGCAGGAGCAGTAACTGGCAATACTGTGTGTAGTAAGGCACGATGGTATGAGGGGTAGGAGCAGTAACTGGCAATACTGTGTGTAGTAAAGCACGATGGTATGAGGGGCAGGAGCAGTAACTGGCAATACTGTGTGTAGTAAGGCAAGATAATAGGAGCAGTAACTGGCAATACTGTGTGTAGTAAGGCACGATGGTATGAGGGGTAGGAGCAGTAACTGGCAATACTGTGTGTAGTAAGGCAAGATGGTATGAGGGGTAGGAGCAGTAACTGGCAATACTGTGTGTAGTAAGGCAAGATGATAGGAGCAGTAACTGGCAATACTGTGTGTAGTAAGGCACGATGGTATGAGGGGTAGGAGCAGTAACTGGCAATACTGTGTGTAGTAAGGCAAGATGGTATGAGGGGCAGGAGCAGTAACTGGCAATACTGTGTGTAGTAAAGCACGATGGTATGAGGGGCAGGAGCAGTAACTGGCAATACTGTGTGTAGTAAGGCAAGATAATAGGAGCAGTAACTGGCAATACTGTGTGTAGTAAGGCACGATGGTATGAGGGGTAGGAGCAGTAACTGGCAATACTGTGTGTAGTAAGGCACGATGGTATGAGGGGTAGGAGCAGTAACTGGCAATACTGTGTGTAGTAAGGCAAGATGGTATGAGGGGTAGGAGCAGTAACTGGCAATACTGTGTGTAGTAAGGCACGGGGGGAAGGAGCAGTAACTTTTTCACATAAGCCCAACTGAATGAACATTAAACATGTAGGATATTTTCCCTTTAAATGAGCCCTCCAGTGTCACAGGCAGTTTGTCACTTTAATGGATTGGGTTACCTGTAAGGAGATAATTCCCGAGTTCTTTGCCATGCATTGGCATTTAGCTCAGTTCATATGTTCTATAGAGCTGTGACTGGGGCACTACTGGCCATACCTTGAAGCACAAAGGAAGCTTTTGTTTGGGATTTACTTCTCAGTGGGAGCTGCAGTTGCTTTTAGAAGAGAGATTTTTTTGTTCAGACCACCCTCTTCTCTCTACTCTTGTAGCTGCCGATATGGGTCCCTTGGACTGATTCCGCAGCTTATTGGCCCGTGTAGGGACAGGAACGAGGGGCCTGCCCGACCGATATCTGGCCTGAAATTGGCCAGATATTGATCGGGCAGGTTAAAAGATTTAGTCGGATTGGGGACTGCATCGGCAAGTTGATGCGGCCCCTGAACCAACTGCGCCCATTGCTCCTGTTATGATTCGATCGTTTGGCCCTGGGGGGGAATTAGCCTACTTATTCCCAATATCGCCCACCCGATATAAGCAAGACTATAAATAAGCCTTCCCACCTCAAATTGCCTTTTTGTTTGGCTCCAAGGCTGCGGCCCCTCAGTCCCAAGAAAGATAAGGCTAATGTCCCACGGGGAGATGTCTATGCAGTGCTTACTGCTTGTGGGCTGAGCCCCACCCACGGAATTGCCATGCGTAATATAAGTCATTCACATAGGATTCACAATGAGCTGTTAGTCCTGTATCTGCTCCAGTCAGCAAGAGTTTTGTGATGGGAAGGAGTTTTAGGCTAATGTCCCACAGTGACATTTAGGGCTCTGGCACACGGGGAGATTAGTCGCCCGCGACAAAACTCCTTGTTCGCGGGCGACTAATCTCCCCGAGTTGCCTTCCCCTGCCATCCCACCGGCGACACTGCAAGTCGCTGGTGGGATTGAACACGCGGCGGCGCGGTCGCCGAAAAAGACTCTTAAGGCTTTTTCGGCGATTTGCACAAAATCACGCCGCCGCATGTGCCATCCCACCGGCGACTTGCAGTGTCGCCGGTGGGATGGCAGGGGAAGGCAACTCGGGGAGATTAGTCGCCCGCGAACAAGGAGTTTTGTCGCGGGCAACTAATCTCCCCGTGTGCCAGAGCCCTTAGTCTCTGCAATGTTTAATAAGAGAGTTCCAGCAACAAGTCACTTGCCTTTTCCTAACAAGCGATTACTAGAGGTTTCAACAATGGAGCGATTTCTATTTCCCACAAATCCAGGTGTCCTATTCCCCGCCCACAATTAGATATTACATTCAGTGCAATGGGGAAATCGCAGCGACTTCCCGCTCAGTGGGTTTTAATGTGTGTAGTAAGGCACGATGTTATGAGGGGTAGGAGCAGTAACTGGCAATACTGTGTGTAGTAAGGCACGATGGTATGAGGGGTAGGAGCAGTAACTGGCAATACTGTGTGTAGTAAGGCACGATGGTATGAGGGGTAGGAGCAGTAACTGGCAATACTGTGTGTAGTAAGGCACGATGGTATGAGGGGTAGGAGCAGTAACTGGCAATACTGTGTGTAGTAAGGCACGATGGTATGAGGGGTAGGAGCAGTAACTGGCAATACTGTGTGTAGTAAGGCACGATGGTATGAGGGGTAGGAGCAGTAACTGGCAATACTGTGTGTAGTAAGGCACGATGGTATGAGGGGCAGGAGCAGTAACTGGCAATACTGTGTGTAGTAAGGCACGATGGTATGAGGAGTAGGAGCAGTAACTGCAATACTGTGTGTAGTAAGGCAAGATGGTATGAGGGGTAGGAGCAGTAACTGCAATACTGTGTGTAGTAAGGCAAGATGGTATGAGGGGTAGGAGCAGTAACTGGCAATACTGTGTGTAGTAAGGCACGGGGGGAAGGAGCAGTAACTGGCAATACTGTGTGTAGTAAGGCACGATGGTATGAGGGGTAGGAGCAGTAACTGGCAATACTGTGTGTAGTAAGGCAAGATGGTATGAGGGGTAGGAGCAGTAACTGCAATACTGTGTGTAGTAAGGCAAGATGGTATGAGGGGTAGGAGCAGTAACTGCAATACTGTGTGTAGTAAGGCACGATGGTATGAGGGGTAGGAGCAGTAACTGGCAATACTGTGTGTAGTAAGGCACGATGGTATGAGGGGTAGGAGCAGTAACTGGCAATACTGTGTGTAGTAAGGCACGATGGTATGAGGGGTAGGAGCAGTAACTGGCAATACTGTGTGTAGTAAGGCACGATGGTATGAGGGGTAGGAGCAGTAACTGGCAATACTGTGTGTAGTAAGGCAAGATGGTATGAGGGGTTGGAGCAGTAACTGGCAATACTGTGTGTAGTAAGGCAAGATGATAGGAGCAGTAACTGGCAATACTGTGTGTAGTAAGGCATGATGGTATGAGGGGTAGGAGCAGTAACTGGCAATACTGTGTGTAGTAAGGCAAGATGATAGGAGCAGTAACTGGCAATACTGTGTGTAGTAAGGCAAGATGGTATGAGGGGTAGGAGCAGTAACTGGCAATACTGTGTGTAGTAAGGCAAGATGGTATGAGGGGTTGGAGCAGTAACTGGCAATACTGTGTGTAGTAAGGCAAGATGGTATGAGGGGTAGGAGCAGTAACTGGCAATACTGTGTGTAGTAAGGCACGATGGTATGAGGGGTAGGAGCAGTAACTGGCAATACTGTGTGTAGTAAGGCAAGATGGTATGAGGGGTTGGAGCAGTAACTGGCAATACTGTGTGTAGTAAGGCAAGATGGTATGAGGGGTAGGAGCAGTAACTGGCAATACTGTGTGTAGTAAGGCAAGATGGTATGAGGGGTAGGAGCAGTAACTGGCAATACTGTGTGTAGTAAGGCAAGATGGTATGAGGGGTAGGAGCAGTAACTGGCAATACTGTGTGTAGTAAGGCAAGATGGTATGAGGGGTAGGAGCAGTAACTGGCAATACTGTGTGTAGTAAGGCAAGATGGTATGAGGGGTAGGAGCAGTAACTGGCAATACTGTGTGTAGTAAGGCAAGATGGTATGAGGGGTAGGAGCAGTAACTGGCAATACTGTGTGTAGTAAGGCAAGATGGTATGAGGGGTAGGAGCAGTAACTGGCAATACTGTGTGTAGTAAGGCAAGATGGTATGAGGGGTAGGAGCAGTAACTGGCAATACTGTGTGTAGTAAGGCACGGGGGGAAGGAGCAGTAACTGGCAATACTGTGTGTAGTAAGGCACGATGGTATGAGGGGTAGGAGCAGTAACTGGCAATACTGTGTGTAGTAAGGCACGATGGTATGAGGGGTAGGAGCAGTAACTGGCAATACTGTGTGTAGTAAGGCAAGATGGTATGAGGGGTAGGAGCAGTAACTGGCAATACTGTGTGTAGTAAGGCAAGATGGTATGAGGGGTAGGAGCAGTAACTGGCAATACTGTGTGTAGTAAGGCAAGATGGTATGAGGGGTAGGAGCAGTAACTGGCAATACTGTGTGTAGTAAGGCACAATGGTATGAGGGGTAGGAGCAGTAACTGGCAATACTGTGTGTAGTAAGGCAAGATGGTATGAGGGGTAGGAGCAGTAACTGGCAATACTGTGTGTAGTAAGGCAAGATGGTATGAGGGGTAGGAGCAGTAACTGGCAATACTGTGTGTAGTAAGGCACGGGGGGAAGGAGCAGTAACTGGCAATACTGTGTGTAGTAAGGCACGATGGTATGAGGGGTAGGAGCAGTAACTGGCAATACTGTGTGTAGTAAGGCACGATGGTATGAGGGGTAGGAGCAGTAACTGGCAATACTGTGTGTAGTAAGGCAAGATGGTATGAGGGGTAGGAGCAGTAACTGGCAATACTGTGTGTAGTAAGGCAAGATGGTATGAGGGGTAGGAGCAGTAACTGGCAATACTGTGTGTAGTAAGGCAAGATGGTATGAGGGGTAGGAGCAGTAACTGGCAATACTGTGTGTAGTAAGGCACGGGGGGAAGGAGCAGTAACTGGCAATACTGTGTGTAGTAAGGCACGATGGTATGAGGGGTAGGAGCAGTAACTGGCAATACTGTGTGTAGTAAGGCACGATGGTATGAGGGGTAGGAGCAGTAACTGGCAATACTGTGTGTAGTAAGGCAAGATGGTATGAGGGGCAGGAGCAGTAACTGGCAATACTGTGTGTAGTAAGGCAAGATGGTATGAGGGGGCAGGAGCAGTAACTGGCAATACTGTGTGTAGTAAGGCACGATGGTATGAGGGGTAGGAGCAGTAACTGGCAATACTGTGTGTAGTAAGGCAAGATGGTATGAGGGGCAGGAGGAGTAACTGGCAATACTGTGTATAGTAAGGCAAGATGGTATGAGGGGCAGGAGCAGTAACTGGCAATACTGTGTGTAGTAAGGCACGATGGTATGAGGGGTAGGAGCAGTAACTGGCAATACTGTGTGTAGTAAGGCAAGATGGTATGAGGGGTAGGAGCAGTAACTGGCAATACTGTGTGTAGTAAGGCACGATGGTATGAGGGGTAGGAACAGTAACTGCAATACTGTGTGTAGTAAGGCAAGATGGTATGAGG
This sequence comes from Xenopus tropicalis, assembly GCF_000004195.4. Taxonomy (NCBI): domain Eukaryota; kingdom Metazoa; phylum Chordata; class Amphibia; order Anura; family Pipidae; genus Xenopus; species Xenopus tropicalis. The sequence continues at coordinate 15,626,943 of NC_030684.2, forward strand.
GGTAGGAGCAGTAACTGGCAATACTGTGTGTAGTAAGGCAAGATGGTATGAGGGGTAGGAACAGTAACTGGCAATACTGTGTGTAGTAAGGCAAGATGGTATGAGGGGTAGGAGCAGTAACTGGCAATACTGTGTGTAGTAAGGCACGATGGTATGAGGGGTAGGAGCAGTAACTGGCAATACTGTGTGTAGTAAGGCAAGATGGTATGAGGGGTAGGAGCAGTAACTGGCAATACTGTGTGTAGTAAGGCAAGATGGTATGAGGGGTAGGAGCAGTAACTGGCAATACTGTGTGTAGTAAGGCAAGATGGTATGAGGGGTTGGAGCATTAACTGGCAATACTGTGTGTAGTAAGGCACGATGGTATGAGGGGTAGGAGCAGTAACTGGCAATACTGTGTGTAGTAAGGCAAGATGGTATGAGGGGTAGGAGCAGTAACTGGCAATACTGTGTGTAGTAAGGCACGATGGTATGAGGGGTAGGAGCAGTAACTGGCAATACTGTGTGTAGTAAGGCACGATGGTATGAGGGGTAGGAGCAGTAACTGGCAATACTGTGTGTAGTAAGGCAAGATGGTATGAGGGGTAAGAGCAGTAACTGGCAATACTGTGTGTAGTAAGGCAAGATGGTATGAGGGGTAGGAGCAGTAACTGGCAATACTGTGTGTAGTAAGGCAAGATGGTATGAGGGGTAGGAGCAGTTACTGGCAATACTGTGTGTAGTAAGGCAAGATGGTATGAGGGGTAGGAGCAGTAACTGGCAATACTGTGTGTAGTAAGGCAAGATTGTATTAGGGGTAGGAGCAGTAACTGGCAATACTGTGTGTAGTAAGGCACGATGGTATGAGGGGTAGGAGCAGTAACTGGCAATACAGTGTGTAGTAAGGCAAGATTGTATTAGGGGTAGTAAGGCAAGATGGTATGAGGGGTAGGAGCAGTAACTGGCAATACTGTGTGTAGTAAGGCAAGATGTTATGAGGGGTAGGAGCAGTTACTGGCAATACTGTGTGTAGTAAGGCAAGATTGTATGAGGGGTAGGAGAAGTAACTGGCAATACTGTGTATAGTAAGGCAAGATGGTATGAGGGGTAGGAGAAGTAACTGGCAATTCTGTGTGTAGTAAGGCAAGATGGTATGAGGGGTAGGAGCTGTAACTGGCAATACTGTGTATAGTAAGGCAAGATGGTATGAGGGGTAGGAGCAGTAACTGGCAATACTGTGTATAGTAAGGCAAGATGGTATGAGGGGTAGGAGCAGTAACTGGTAATACTGTGTGTAGTAAGGCAAGATGGTATGAGGGGTAGGAGCAGTAACTGGCAATCTGTGTGTAGTAAGGCAAGATGGTATGAGGGGTAGGAGCAGTAACTGGCAATTCTGTGTGTAGTAAGGCAAGATGGTATGAGGGGTAGGAGCAGTAACTGGCAATTCTGTGGTAGTAAGGCAAGATGTATGAGGGTAGGAGCAGTAACTGGCAATGTGTAGTAGGTAATGGTATGAGGGGTAGGAGCAGTAACTGGCAATACTGTGTATAGTAAGGCACGATGGTATGAGGGGTAGGAGCAGTAACTGGCAATACTGTGTATAGTAAGGCACGATGGTATGAGGGGTAGGAGCAGTAACTGGCAATACTGTGTATAGTAAGGCACGATGGTATGAGGGGTAGGAGCAGTAACTGGCAATACTGTGTGTAGTAAGGCAAGATGGTATGAGGGGTAGGAGCAGTAACTGGCAATACTGTGTGTAGTAAGGCAAGATGGTATGAGGGGTAGGAGCAGTAACTGGCAATACTGTGTGTAGTAAGGCAAGATGGTATGAGGGGTAGGAGCAGTAACTGGCAATACTGTGTATAGTAAGGCACGATGGTATGAGGGGTAGGAGCAGTAACTGGCAATACTGTGTATAGTAAGGCACGATGGTATGAGGGGTAGGAGCAGTAACTGGCAATACTGTGTGTAGTAAGGCAAGATGGTATGAGGGGTAGGAGCAGTAACTGGCAATACTGTGTGTAGTAAGGCAAGATGGTATGAGGGGTAGGAGCATTAACTGGCAATACTGTGTGTAGTAAGGCAAGATGGTATGAGGGGTAGGAGCAGTAACTGGCAATACTGTGTGTAGTAAGGCAAGATGGTATGAGGGGTAGGAGCAGTAACTGGCAATTCTGTGTGTAGTAAGGCAAGATGGTATGAGGGGTAGGAGAAGTAACTGGCAATTCTGTGTGTAGTAAGGCAAGATGGTATGAGGGGTAGGAGCAGTAACTGGTAATACTGTGTGTAGTAAGGCAAGATGGTATGAGGGGCAGGAGCAGTAACTGGCAATTCTGTGTGTAGTAAGGCAAGATGGTATGAGGGGTAGGAGCAGTAACTGCAATACTGTGTGTAGTAAGGCAAGATGGTATGAGGGGTAGGAGCAGTAACTGGCAATTCTGTGTGTAGTAAGGCAAGATGGTATGAGGGGTAGGAGCAGTAACTGGCAATTCTGTGTGTAGTAAGGTAAGATGGTATGAGGGGTAGGAGCAGTAACTGGCAATACTGTGTATAGTAAGGCACGATGGTATGAGGGGTAGGAGCAGTAACTGGCAATACTGTGTATAGTAAGGCACGATCGTGTGAGAAAAGAATGACTACCTCAACTTTCCCATTAGTGCCAAAGGGCAACCATGAAATGTTCCTGCCGAGTATGAGGAAATACCTGTGTTGGAAAAGTTTTACGTTATGTCTGCAAACTCATGCAAACAAGTGCAGTCCAATGTATTCATTGCAGGCTGATTAGTTCTCATATACAGGTATGGGATCCGTTATCTGGAAACCCGATATCCAGAAAGCTCCGAATAACAGAAAGCCCATCTTCCATAGACTCCATTTTAATCAAATAATTCAGATTTTTAAAATTGATTTCCTTTATTCTCTGTAATAATAAAACAGTACCTGTACTTGATCCCAACTAAGATATAATTACCCCTTATTGGGGGCAGAACAGCCCTATTGGGTTTATTTAATGGTTAAATGATTCCCTTTTCTCTGTAATAATAAAACAGTACCTGTACTTGATCCCAACTAAGATATAATTACCCCTTATTGGGGCAGAACAGCCCTATTGGGTTTATTTAATGGTTAAATGATTCCCTTTTCTCTGTAATAATAAAACAGTACCTGTACTTGATCCCAACTAAGATATAATTACCCCTTATTGGGGCAGAACAGCCCTATTGGGTTTATTTAATGGTTAAATGATTCCCTTTTCTCTGTAATAATAAAACAGTACCTGTACTTGATCCCAACTAAGATATAATTAATCCTTACCGGATGCAAAACAGTCTTATTGGGTTTAATTCATGTTTTATTGATTATTTAATAAACCTAAGGTACAAAGACCCAAATTACGGAAAGACCCCTTATCTGGAATACCCTTGGTCCCAAGCATTCTAGATAATGGCTCCTATACCTGTAGTATATTCGAGGATCAGGTTAAAATAAAATGATGTCTTCATACAATGAAGTTCATGGAGCCTTTGAGCAGACTAGGGGCCCTAAAATTCTGGGGGACCACATCTGGCCCACAGGCCTCCAATTGGACAACCGTGATCTAGACTGTTAGATGGTGCTTTGTTTCCATGGGGCAACTGGGAATGGGAAGGTCGATTTCCATGGATCAATAAGAATATAATAAAAGGTTCCAAAGCAACAGTTGATGCCAGTTTGGGAATGGCACACTTTTCCATATCCCCAGGCTGAACCTGGTGCAGCTACAGAAATATATATAAACCTTGTACAAACATAGCCACAGGCAGTCACAGAAACCCTATGAATATACACAATTGATGCATTACTGAGAATATACTCATCCCACAAGTTGCCTGACTCTTAGGTCAGTAGGTAGAAATGCAGGAATCGGGTACACCGGGGCATCTAAAGCTGAGCTTCATACGTATGGGCCGTAGCAAAGAGCTTTCTGAGCGGCTGTCTGGGTCAAAACCAGACCCTAGTTGCACCCACCAGTGATGTAGGCAGAAGTGGTCCATGTACAGGCCCAAAGTGGGCAACAAGGGGCTCAGGCCTTGGGTCTGTGTGTTCATGACCAGCATGGTGTTTAATCAGTGCTTAAGAAACTGCCAATAAATCACCATAAACCACTGCTTATTGCCTCCCAATACTCCCTGATAGCTGCACCCATTGCCAAAGGCATTGTAGTCCCTAAAATCATGTTGAGTAAAGGACTTTGCCCCAACCTGCTGGGTGGATTACCCAATCTAAAGGGCTTGTAAACCCTGCTGCACTGCATTGCTCAACCCAACTGTATTTAGTTGGTGCCGGACTACAAATCCCAGAATAATGCAATATATAATGAAGGCTGAGGCATGCTGGGAGCTGTAGCCTAGAAACATCGGAGTTGTATTCTTAAAGCAATATTGCTCAATGAAATGTATTGAAAACTTTTCCCCAAATCTCCAGCGACCCCTTCAAAATTAAGAAAAATCCCCCAATGAGAATCCCAGCTGATGTGAGTAAATCCGGCTCCCTGTTCTCTGTTTCCGCAATTGGAGTTGGGAGCAGGGCCGCCATCAGGGGGGCACAGGGGGTACGACCGTCCCAGGCCCGGGCATTTTTAGCTGTAAAGGGGGCCCGGCCGCGCCAGAGTTTCCGGGCCCCCTTTCATCAAGCCCGGCCCGGGCCCAATCTTCAGTTGCGTCTTCCTCTACGTGCCGCGGCTCTCTGCTGCATCCTCGCTTTTATAAGGTTGCGCCCGTGCGTACTGACGTCACACGCACGGAGCACAACCTTATAAAAGCACAGAAGCAGCTGGGAGCCGCGGCACAGAGAGGAGGACATCATGGGAGCAGGACGCTGCTGGGAGGAAATTGAAGGTGCTTGGGGCCCTGGGGGAAGCTGAAGGATGCCCTGGGGGAAGCTGAAGGATGCCCTGGGGGAAGCTGAAGGATGCCCTGGGGGAAGCTGAAGGATGCCCTGGTGGAAGATGAAGGATGCTTGGGGGGGCCGGAGGATGCTGGGGGTGCCCTGCGGTATGAGTAATTTGGGGGAGGACCACTGATGTTTTAGGGGGCCCTGTGCTGGCTAGCAATGATTTAGGGGGTACCTGCCCTGGCACCAATGCAAAACGTAATCCCTGGCTAGCAATGTCTGTATGTCTTTTGTATTGATGGGGGGGGTCACTGGGGGAGGGGCCATTGGGGGTGTGGGAGGAGGGGGGGGCCAGAATTTTTTTTTGTGAGGGGCCCCGTGATTTCTGATGGCGGCCCTGGTTGGGAGCAATAAGCACAGTTTTCCAGCACTGAACAAGTCTGTCCCTTTATCCCCATGTCTGATTCCTGTGCCATATAATGACGGGGAAAATGCCATCATTATCTCTATATGTAAGGTACCAGCAAGATGGCCGACACAGTGCTGGGAATCGGGATTCTTAGTGGTGAATTCTATTGCATTTTGGTCAGTAGAATTCTCATTAGTGAGTTTTATTGCATCTATAATTATGTTTTTGGGCAACTTTTATAGCATAACTAGGTTTATAACCCCCTTAGGGTCCGCAGTGAGGTGTGGAGTCCTTTGTCATTGTTACTTTTTATTACCTATCTTTCTATTCAGACCCACTCCTATACATATCCCAGTTTCTCATTCCAACCACTGCCTGGTTGCTAGGCTAGTTTGGACCCTAGCAACCTTATTGCTCCTAAAAGGCCAAGATGGAGAGTTGCTGAATATAAAGCTAAATAATTCAAAAAACACAAATGTATGTATGTAAGTATATCTTTATTTATAAAGTGCTACTTATGTACACAGCGCTGTACAGTAGAATACATTAATACAAACAGGGGGTTATTAAGATAATAGATAAATACTCAGTATAACAATAAATACAAATAAATACAAGATACAGTTGCAATAAGTTAAGAGTCAAAGACACAAGAGGATGGAGGTCCCTGCCCCGAAGAGCTTACAATCTAGATGGGAGGGTAACTTACGGACACAGTAGGTCACAGTGTCACAAATAATAAAAAAATGAAGACCAATTGCAAATTGTTCAGAATAGCACTCTACAGGGTTGGACTGGGCCGCCGGGACACCGGGAAAAATCCTGGTGGGCCCTGGCCCTAGTGGCCCAGTCCGACCTTTGCCAGCGCTCCCCCTTCTGACTGTTCCACCCCGACGCGTTCAACTCTGTAATAATAAAACAGTACCTGTACTTGATCCCAACTAAGATATAATTACCCCTTATTGGGGCAGAACAGCCCTATTGGGTTTATTTAATGGTTAAATGATTCCCTTTTCTCTGTAATAATAAAACAGTACCTGTACTTGATCCCAACTAAGATATAATTACCCCTTATTGGGGGCAGAACAGCCCTATTGGGTTTATTTAATGGTTAAATGATTCCCTTTTCCCTGTAATAATAAAACAGTACCTGTACTTGATCCCAACTAAAATATGATTAATCCTTATTGGATGCAAAACAATCCTGTGAGGTTTAAATGATCCAAATTACGGAAAGACCCCTTATCCGGAAAGCCCCAGGTCCCGAGCATTCTGGATAACAGGTCCTATACCGGTACCTTTACTAAAAACTGAAACAGAAGGTTTCTCTCTAGAATATTCTAGGTGCATTTCTTTCCATCAGGCTGACGCCAGACTGGAACAGCTCGTAGGGGTAGAGGATTCGGTCATAGTGCAACTTCAGAAGAGAGCCTGTGCCTTTGCCTGGCTGGTATCCCATCCGATTGCCCACCTGAGACCATTTCTTCTCTTTAGTGACAACCTCAAAGCCCCCCTCACTGGAAACCACCTGGAGCTAAAAAGGAAAGAAGGTAACAGTCTACGGATGGCTCTGGGCAATAAGGCCCTTTCTGTTCTTTTAGAAAGGTGTAATTATATAAACTTCCTGCAGTTATTTAATTACAGTAAACCATTTAATCCTGGCGCAGAAGACACTGCAAGATGCTAATGCGTATGTTGTTTATCTGCAGAACCACCTGTCCCTGCACGCCCACCTTGCTCAGTGCATACACACCCAACAGCTTGCCATCCACCACTGGAATTCTGAGCGCGGACCCTTGCAGCTCCCAAAATTTTCCCAGCTGATCCAAGAAGTCGAGTTTGACACGGGTCATTGCCTGGATGAAAGAAAATTCCGACAGTCAGGGTGCAAGCCTGCAGATAACATACTATACTAAAGCAAAGAGTAATTAACTTATAGCCTTACGACTGCTGTGAACTACAACTCCCAGCATTCTTTAGGGCTCTGGCACACGGGGAGATTAGTTGCCCGCGACAAATCTCCCTGTTCGCGGGCGACTAATCTCCCTGAATTGCCATCCCACCGGTGAAAATGTAAGTCGCCGGTGGGATGGCACACGCTACGCAGGAGATTTCGGCAAATCGCCGAAGTTGCCGCAATCGCGCCGCAGTGTGTGCCATCCCACCGGCGACACATTTTTGCCGGTAGAATGGCAATTCGGGGAGATTAGTTGCCCGCGAACAGGGAGATTTGTCGCGGGCGACTAATCTCCCTGTGTGCCAGAGCCCTTATAGGTGGAAAGCTGCTGTAAATTGTCTACCCTAATTCTAACATCAAACCTGAACACTTATTTCTATATTTAAGTTCTACAATACAATCAGTATTACGGCCAAACATATACATAGCCACTTGCAGTTGTCCAGCGATGTAAAGTAACCAACAATATGGTCTATAACACACTGGACTTTTTAACTTCCTTTTCTCTTTTTGGAATTGTAGTTAAAATTCACAGTGTTTTCAATAAAGTCTAAGGGTTACAACCTTAAGGGTGAAGAACACACAAAGCTACTAGTAGCAGCTACTTTTTCATGGCTACTAAATGCCAGAAAATCCCCTGCCATAGACAATACTGAGAATTGCCTCTGCTAAAACACATGTAGAGACAATTATCAGTAAATGATCAGCATTGTCTATTTTAGTAGCCACGACAAGTAGCTGCTACTAGTAGCTCTGTGTGTCTTCCCCCTTAATCTTGCAGAAAATGAAGAATATTCTAGTCTCCTGGGCATCAAGGGGGAAAAGTGTGTATTGGACTATAGCTTAATCCTTTCCTGTTGCAGCCTAGTGGCTTTTAATAAGGTGGCCTACTCACCTCCCAGGGGACATACACATAATTGCTGGAGAGGGAACATAGCATGGGAGGAGGCGCTGCATCACTGTGCAACATAAGCAAGCGGAACTGGCACAACAGGTGTGCAATTGGCTCCATACACTCCCTTCATGGCAGGTAATTAAGAGGAATAAACAAAACATGCAAATGCACAGGATATCTCCAGCCTATATCATAACAAGGGAAACGTCATGTACCTAATCTGTACTGCTGTGTCTTTTTCTGTCTTTTTGTCCTTGCCACATATCCAAGCTCTAATTAATTTAAGAATGGGATACCCAACAGGTGGCCCTCCTGCTATACTTCTTCCCTATTCCCCTGCTGAATCGGAAGCCATGCTAGAACTGCTTTTGTTTAAGCTGCCAGGGAGTTATGATGTTATGCAGTGTGATTCCAGTCTCTATAAATGACTTCTGCCCACATCCGCATTTTAACATGCAAGATCATAAAGCCAATTAAACATACACGTTTGTTTATATAGCAAAGGTTCTATTTAGCTATGACTGGTCTAGAGCAGTTAGAATAATGAAAGTAAATATCGGCTACTGTTCTGGAACAAATACGATACTGCCTAAAGGTCCCCATACATGGGCCGATTGTAGCTGCCGATATGGGTCCCTTAGACGATTCAGCAACTAATCGGCCCGTGTAGGGGCACTAACGACGGGCCTGCCCGACCCATATCTGGCCTGAAATCGGGCAGATATCGACCGGCAGGTTAAAAAATCTAGTCGGATGGGGGACCGTATCGGCTCGTTGATTCGGTCCCCAAACCGACTTTGCCTATACCCGTCGTTATAATTCGATCGTTTGGCCACACGATCAAATTAGCCTGGATTCTCCTGATATCGGGAGAAGATCCGCTCGCTTGGCGACATCGCCAAGCGAGCGGATCTGAAGGTGTATGGCCACCTTAAATCCAAATATCTGTATATAACTAATAGGGATATGGAAAACCAACCCAAGTTGGTCAAGCTTCTAACTAACAATTTTGTTAATGTCCATATCCTCAAGTTCCAACATGTTAATGTAGCTACAAAAACAGCAGTTTGTAATAACCATGATCTGGGTTTATTCCCAGCACAATAATCACAGAAACCTTACCTCTAGTTCGTTGAGGCGCTGTACCCGAGGGGTGAAGCAGAAGCTTTTGACATCGCAGGCAAAGGGCGGCTGCCAGTCCTGAGATAAAGGAACATAAAAGCAATAAAGCTAAGCTGTAACTGTGCCAATAACCAAAACTGGCTCTCTAGGGGGCTAAGAATAAATCTATAAAGCGCACAGGCAAACTAAAGGGAAATTCTAGGTTTTCTTTTCTATAGTACAAATAATATAAACCCTGCCTGTGCTACTAAATCAGCAGGGGAGACACACTAGGGGGTTACTGCTAGCATTAAGCATTTTCATGGTTAAAGTAATAGCTCTGCTAAACGTTTAAACAGTTTAAATACCTACAGGTGTCAGGAAGGTACCTATATAATATAAACCCACACAAATAATATGTATAGGATTTATTTTTAATTAAATAAATAGAATACAAACTTCATAGGAAAAAAACTCCCAGTGGGCCCCCTTGCTCACCCAACCATTTGCCTTGTATGCCTACACCATGGCCATTACTCAATTCTATGAGAAGAAACAAAAGAAATAAAGGAAAGGATAGATAATAGTATGTAAAAATAAGTAATTAAGAAATTAAAGAAAGTGAGTGAACTGGGAAGGAATGGTGGTCTGGACAGTGGGCCTAAGGTTTTCTGGTGGGCCCTTGGCACCCCAGTCCGACACTGGTGGCTGTTATCTAGAAGCAGCAAACTGCAGCTTAAAACTAGGGATGCAACAAATCCAGGATTCGGTTCGGAATCCAGGAATCTCGCCCAAACCCCAAAATAGTGGATTCGGTGCATCCCTACTTAAAACCTAGGTATAACCCTAATGTGTACAATAAAGCTGCAGTGTTGGGATTTTAGGAAAAATAGACTACAAAGTAATGGCAGAGAAGATTCATTTCAGTAATTGGACTTCCCTTCCATTTGTAATCATTGGAGCAAAAACCCTGGTCAGTACAGACAGCTTCAGTTCCATGTTGCCCCCGCCTCCCCCATAAGGGGGCATAAAGTAGTAAATAGGTTAAGAGGTGAGAAAAACAGCCAGTTGTAAGATTGGGGTAGAACCTGGAGAATTAACCCCCTGCATTGCAAACGTGGATATCGGCTGTTATAACGCTGATCTCACTACATAAAGGGGCGTATATACATTTTTTTTGTAAGCCAGACCAACACCTTATTGGTGTAAACAGCAGTTTTGTTCAATGACAATTATTTGCGTATGTAAGGCTCTTAAGTTGGAAATACACAGCCAGCTCCACTGTTTTGTCAAGGTCACCCAATGAGTGGATCTGGGCTCGATTTGGACACCCTCCTCCTGGGCCAAATTGGGCCGATACGAATGTGGCCCAGGGGCCCAAGACAGGATTATACAGAAAGGCCCACAGACCAATTGGATGAAGGCAACATCAACGCACCTATTCAGTCCATGTTCAATCTGTCCGAATATCTGACAAACGTACAATACCCTGCTGACTAGGTCCTCCACCTCTTTCAGCAAAAAATAATACAAAAGTTCTTCTTTAACTACTTAAACTTTAATGGTTTGATTATAGTGACCTTTCAGCTTGGACACAACCACCCCACTACTGGCTGACTATTGCCTTCTTTGATTGTTAGAACAATAATATAATATCAAATAATAGAATAAATATTATCCATTGAAACTGCACCATATGTGATAGCCCAAAACAGTAAATGCAGTCGGCCATTAGCCACTCTAAACATGCATAAAGCAAATTTAGATAGAGGACACTTTCCCGATGATGTTTGGCCATATGGCCTGTATACATAAGTAATCCTTACAAATGCAAACAAACACACTTTGGGCATGATAGAATTTTGGGGTACATACCCTCAAGTTATGCCTCACGTGTCATGGGGTACATTTTTTCGCACAACAGGGCATGTAGTCATTATCCTCTGCCTATATAGCACCTACATATTCTGCAGCTCTCTTAGGGCTCTGGCACACGGGGAGATTAGTCACCCGCGGCAAAACTCCCTGTTCGCGGGCGCCTAATCTCCCAGAGTTGCCTTCCCCCTGCCATCCCACCGGCGACGCCATCATGTAAGTCGCCCCGCCGCGTCTGCCATCCCACCGGCGACTTACATGTTCGCCGGTGGGATGGCAGGGGAAGGCTACTCGGGGAGATTAGTCGCCCGCGAACAGGGAGTTTTGCCGCGGGCGACTAATCTCCCCGTGTGCCAGAGCCCTTAGGGTGAAGACACACAGAGCTACTAGTAGCAGCTACTTGTCGTGGCTACTAAAATAGACAATGCTAATCATTTACTGATAATTGTCTCTACGTGTATTGTCTATGGAAGGGATTTTCAGTAGCTTGAAAAAGTAGCTGCTACTAGTAGCCCGGTGTGTCTTTAGGGCAGTGGTACACAGGGAGATTAGTGATGGGCGACTAATCTCCCCGCAATGCCATCCCACCGGCTAGAGTGTAAATTGCCGGTGGGATGGCATTCGCGTCGCTACGATGTCCCACGGTCGCTCAAAGTTTCCTCCAAAGACAACTTTGTGCGACATCGCAGTGAAGCATCCCACTGGCGATTTAAATGCTAGCCGGTGGGATGGCATTGCGGGGAGATTTGTTGCCCACGACAAAGAAGATTTGTGTACCAAAAGTGCAAGAAAATCCACCTGGGGGGGGGGGGGGACATAAAAATTCCCTGAAGATAGTGCCCTGGCTGGAATCAAACTGACCGTAAAGCAGCAATGCCAACCAATGGGTCATTGGTTTCTAAAAAATGTGACCAAGAGCAAAGACTAATCAAACATCTGACATTTGTCATCAGCCTGTGTGAACTTATTATAATCATATATATATATATATAATAATAAAACTTATATAATGTGACTTGCACACAGTATGTATCAGCTCCCTGTTACAACTGCATCATTTATCCATAAGGAATTATTTCAGGCTCTCAGTGTACTGATAACATCCATCTATCAGACTTACCTTGGGAGGTTGGATTTGCATATCCCTGTCTTTTCAGCAATCGGTCGGATGCGTCCGATGAAACTCAGGAGAATTCCTCCCAGCTGGGCTCGAACACCGGGCATTCCGGAGGGGGCACAAATTCGATGTAGGCGGCCATTCCAAACAAGTGTTAATCCTCAGGTGGGTATAGAACTAGACAAGCGGTATAGTGCGGATAAGCATCCCAGATCTTGCTTGGATAAAGCCAGAGGCTCCTTTCTCTGTCATGAAGTAACGTCCCTCATCGAGTTTTCTCTGTGATCCTTCACTACAGCCACGGATTTACTCCCCGTCTCTCCTGTTCCCTCAGTAACCAGTGCCTGATGTTACCAACACCGGAGGAAGCAAATACAGTCTAACACTTAGGGATTCCCTGAGACTGTTGACAAAAAGATCACTTTATTCACCTCGCTGGTGGTTGTGACACTGGGCTAACGTTGAGTTTGCACCCCAATATCTACAGGTACTCCCTGTGGCTTTTATTACTGTATCTCCCACAGCCCCCGGGACAGCAGGAACCCCCCTGTGAAGCCCACAGAGTCCCCTAATTCTGCCACAGAGGCAGGCAGATACTTTTGCTGGGACAATCAAGACTCCCAAATATCCAACCCCCAGTTCCATATAATATAACGAGCTCTTTATTTCAGTTATTGGGGTACTCAGGGTGCCAAAGTTCCACTTTTTACTACTAGTTACTTTTGCTGAGACAATCAAGACTCCCAAATATCTGACCCCCAGTTCCATATAATATAACGAGCTCTTTATTTAAGTTATTGGGGTACTCAGGGTGCCAAAGTTCCACTACTTACCTGACTATGACACCCCAAGTCCCAGAGTCACCTTGTAGCAATTCCCTAAGTTAGAATTAATTTCTAATTTCAACAGACACCTCCTACCAGAAAGCCCCCAGTCTGTGCCACTAGGGTCTCTGCAGCCTCGTTTTGAAAGGCCCAATGATGTGCCCCCTCTCAGGCAACTTCCTGTTGCAATTGCCCCCCCTGGGGCTTCCTAGTACCCAGTCCCCTTCCTGAAGCCCAGCAGCTCCTTCAGCACATCCAGTACTTACAGTAAATTCCAGGCTCCAGTCCGTATCATTCCTAGGTCCATAAAGTCCTGATGCAACTTTGTAATGTGAAATTGGGGCCCTAAAGGATTAAAGAGGCTGGTTGTATAATCTCCAGGTATCCCTCCGCGCTAGTTAAAGCTATGTGGATTAATAACAGCCTGTAATGTGAAAAATAGCCGATAGATGGCGCTACATGAACATTCCTTTAGATAAAGGAGATCTTCACCTGGTTTTGCAAACGGTTGTTTCATCCGTGTGTAAAAAGTTTTTACAATTCCAGAACTGGAGTATAATCTATAGAATGGCTGCGAATGGGGGTGGAGTTGGGATAAAAATGGAATTAAGTGTCACAAATGTTCACACGCCTATTTCCTATGTAGAGGAAAAGTTAAATCAAAATCTTTCATTAGCAATGATAATTATAATGTATTAATGAAATTATAATACATATACTGTTATGAAGATAAAGACATGTTGTCATAATTCTCCTTTGCATATCGGGTATTCGTTTTGGAATCTAAACCTGAGGGAATTGTAGTTTAAACACATGTGGATAGCGATAGAATAAACTACAATTCCCAGAAGACACCTGGTGAGCAGGCGGGCCGACTAAAGTATCGCCCTAGCGGATTGGATGCTTCAATGATTCTGGATTGAACTGGGTGCGTGATTGGTTAAGCTTGCGGAGGCGGGCTGTTTGGATCGTAGAGTTAGGGGTGGGGTAACTGGTGGTAGGAGACCTGTGTAGTGGCTTGTACCAGAGCTCGTAAGGTGGGGTACAGGTACAGGTACAGGTACGTACAGTGTGACATCTGGGGGCAGGGGTTATATACATTTATGCACAGCTATAGCGCCATTGGATAGGCCTGTATGCTAAATAATGTGCCATACCCCGCACTTGACCCCCTAACCAATCATAGCTCTTATTTGGCACCCCCAGAGCTTTTATTGTGCTTTTTTTGTTCCCTCTATTAGAATAGGCATAAGGGTGGGTAACTAGACATAGGGGAACCTCCAGTAAGTGAATGTAGAAGCGCCTAATACATAGTGGGGCTGCAAGAGTAAAACTTATGGGAAATACTGTAGGGAACTCAATCTAGCGCTGGTAAAGCGATATGTACAATGGAAACAACGCGCGTTGCCATAGCAACCCCTCTCTCTTTAGCGCAAAAGGCCATGGTGTTATGGCATTGTGTCAGATGGAAGAATTTATATTACCCATATATAACCCATCATCCCTCTCCCCAAAGATTGGGAGAGTTGTATGTTTGTTTATTATTTATTTATATACTACTTATCCGCTAATCATAAAGAAATAAAGAGATGTCTCGTTAAAACAGCCCATATCAAGCATATTCCTACTTAAAATGTAGATAAATTAGAAATAAATAAATACCAGGAATCCAATAATTGACCAAAAATAAGCTTAAAATTGAATTTAAAATGCCGCCAAGTCCAAATCTACATTGAGTCCTTCCGGATGCAATGTATTCAATTTAAAAATCCAAACGTTTTCTCCTTGTCTTAATCTAGTAAATCCGTCTCCACCTCTTAACTTGGGAGAAATATGCTCCAGTCCCATAAAGAATATCAAGGCAAACCTTATCTGCGCTTTAAAGATTACAAAACACAACAATATAGATATTAAGGTCTAGAAGGAAGGACTGTAAGAAAGAGAAAAAAAAAATATATATATATTTTTGCAGTGCTAAATTGCCATTAACCAACATTAATAATTAGATGTAGCTGCCCTCCTCCCTACTAATCCTATAGTGCATACACAAATTATCTCCAAAGGAGTTGGCGCTAAAAACACCCAAAGAAGTGTAAAAATAATTGTATATTTATTATAAATAAATCAATGTGTTACATCAAAGTAGAATCAATTTTAAATAATAAAAAAAAAAATCATATACACCACTAATTAAAAATACCAATTAGATTATATATACAAGAGAAAATCACATAGGGCAGAAGACATTAAATATAGTAACAGAAACCATGTATTACTTCCCAATGATTTATTATTGAATTCCCAGTTAATGCATATCATTCCCTCAGGAGAAATCAATTAGAGTGTTTAAAAGAGAATTCATTGCTCTGACCCATATATGAGGAAATCAAGAGGGAAAATCAATAGAAATACACTGAATTAAAAATCCCACAGTATATCCCAATTATTAGAATAAAAAAGTGAGGAGCTTAAAACACCATAAAACAATTAATTGGATCCTTAATTAACTTCTCCAGATATCAGATGCAGTATTACACCGCCTATAGCCAATATATGGCTCTTAGCCCCACTGAGGGATATTTAATAAAGAAGTTACACAAATAAAACCCTTGTTTTCCCTCTTACTCTGTGCAAATACTAAGAATGCAGGCGTGCATATAGAGATAAAATTGCACACTATATGGTATTCAATTATCTCATAGCCTCCAAGTAACTACAAGCACACAATAAAACAGAGCCCTAACTGGGCATAAGAACAAATACACAACCCCCCTTGTCCCGGCCGGGAACTTACTAGGGATAAGACAGAGAGAGGCACATTGGCTGAGGGATGCGACTCACACGCTGTTCCTTTCCCTTCGGTGACGTCACCGGTAGGTGCCGAGTCTGTCAATACGGGTCCTCTCTCCAGGCAGTCCGACGCGTTTCGCGCTCTGCGCTTCCTCATGGACTATTGGGTTCCTATGGGCCAACCCCCTCTTTATACCCGCCTGCATACTATTCTATACTACATCTACTTTGATGTAACACATTGATTTATTTATAATAAATATACAATTATTTTTACACTTCCATAAAGAATATCCCTTTGGGATCACTATTATTGTGAAACAGCTTAAAATGTCTCGATACCCCATGGTTCATTCTCCCTGCTTTACTGTTACGGATGTGCTTATTAACCCTACTTCCCACTGATCTTATAGTCCGCCCCACATAAACTTTGTTACACGGACAAGTGAGAGCATAGACTACATATGTTGTGCGACAATTAATAAAGGTCTTGGAAATTGGAATATCCCTATTGGGTTTATTTCATGGTTAAATGATTCCCTTTTCTCTGTAATAATAAAACAGTACCTGTACTTGATCCCAACTAAGTTATAATTACCCCTTATTGGGGCAGAACAGCCCTATTGGGTTTATTTAATGGTTAAATGATTCCCTTTTCTCTGTAATAATAAAACAGTACCTGTACTTGATCCCAACTAAAATATAATTAATCCTTATTGGAAGAAAAACAATCCTATTGGATTTAATTAATGCTTTATTGATTTTTTTTTTTAGTAGACTTTAGATGTGGAGATCCAAATTACGGAAAGACCCCTTATCCTGCGCACTCTTGGTCCTGCACATTCTGGATAACAGGTTCTATACCTGTAGTTGCTTCTTTTTGCTCCTCCTATAGACAACTCTGGGACTGGTCCAGCTGGAGGGGGGTTAAAGGGGTTGTTCACCTTTTAATTAAAGTTTAGTATAATGTAGACTGCTGTTCTGAGACAATTTGCAATTGGTCTTCATTTTTTTTATGAATTTACCTTTTGTTCAGCAGCTCTCTAGTTTAAAATTTCAGCAGTCATGTGGTTGCTAGGGTTCAAATTACCTTAACAACCAGGGACTGGTTTGAATAAGAGACTGATATATTTATAGGAGAGGGGGATGGATAGAAAAATGAGTAATAAAAAGGAGCAAATAATGGAAAAACTATTGAAAATAAATAATGAAGCCCAATTGAAACATTACTTAGAATTGGCCATTCTACAACATACTAAAAGTTTAATGTAAAGGGGGAGCCTATGTGAAAAAAACACAAACAATTTGTTTTGTATTGTATAATTCTCCTAAAGTTGTGGCCCCCACCCCACCCTGGTTGCTCTTACCCCAGCCTTTCCGTGCAGCTCCGGGAGATGAGGTTCTGTTGATGTTCCGTGCATAGCTTGGCCCTTGCATCGTGGCCACAAACCTGTGTGCAGAAAGGACACCCCCATTCTTATATATATATATACATTATATACATATATATATATCCCAACCTTATTACCCCTGCCTTTTCAATAGGGACATAAAATCAATCATCCACCCCCCGACCCATATTGATGCTGGAACCCAGTGGTTTAAAGGGGCAGTTCACCATTAAGTTCAACTTTTAGTATGTTATAGAATGCCCAATTCTAAACAACTTTTCAATTGGTCTTCATTATTTGTTTTTCAGAGTTTTTAAATGATTTGCCTTTTTCTTCTAACTCTGTGCAGCTTTCAAATGGGCCCGGGGCCGGAACTAGGGGTAGGCAGAAGAGGCACCTAGGGGCAACAGTGGGTGGGCGCCAGGCAGGCACCTCTTCTTTCACTTACCCCTATTTCCATGCCCTTTACCCCCACCGTTCACCCACCTCCAGTGACCCCCGCAGCCCCACACATGGGAGGGGGGGATGGGCCAAGCCGGCTGGCTTGCCTAGGGTGCCCGGCTGGCTTGCCTTGGGTGCCCGGCTGGCTTGCCTTGGGTGCCCGGCTGGCTTGCCTAGGGTGCCCGGCTGGCTTGCCTAGGGTGCCCGGCTGGCTTGCCTTGGGTGCCCGGCTGGCTTGCCTTGGGTGCCCGGCTGACTTGCCTTGGGTGCCCGGCTGACTTGCCTTGAGTGCCCGGGTGGCTTGCCTAGGGTGCCTGGATGGCTTGGTCCGGCACTGCCTGAGGAAAAAAACTATTGCTCTGTGAATATAAAGTATTGTTACTTTATATTACTTATTTATATAGTCAGGCCCTCTCCTATTCATTTATCAGTCTTTCATTCAAACCACAACCCTGGTTGCTTAGGTAATTTGGATCTACAAAGCTGAAATAATTTTAAAAAAAACTACAAATAAAAAAAAAATGAAGACCAATTGCAAATTGTCTCAAAGGTAAACAACCCTCAGTTAAAAGGAGCTGTTGGTGGGAGCAGATTCTGCTCATTGGGGTAACACATTTACTCCCATTAGTCTAACTGGCCAATCAGGGCTCATCTCAGTATAAGCAGGTATACAAGTAGTTGCTAGGGGTTGTACCTTGCAGGGTATGAGTAGAGCTTGTTCCTTCCAGCCACCGGGGGTCTCCTCACCCAACTTAGTTGGCTGTATCGTCTCATCACCCTGGGGGGTGCGTCTCTCCCCCTGTTGCACGGGGAAGTTGGAAATACAGGGTTATCGCTTTCAATGCTCAGGCTGCCCCCCATGAGCCGTCTCTGGATCACACTGTGTGGCTGCTGCAATCAGATTGGACCTTGATTATAATAATAGTAATGTACTGTTACCCTGCACTAGTAACCTAGGTCTATATGTTTCAGAAACCCTACTATAGTTTATATAAATACCCCGCTATGTAGCCCGGGGGCAGCCATTCCTGCACTGGTACAGCTGGGGTGTTTGCTACAGAAACCCTACTATAGTTTATATAAATACCCCGCTGTGTAGCCCCGGGGGCAGCCATTCCTGCACTGGTACAGCTGGGGTGTTTGCTACAGAAACCCTACTATAGTTTATATAAATACCCCGCTGTGTAGCCCCGGGGGCAGCCATTCCTGCACCGGTACAGCTGGGGTGTTTGCTACAGAAACCCCGGGGCTACACAGCGGGGGTATTTATATAAACTATAGTAGGAATTCTTAAGCAAACATGCAACTTTTATCAGAGCAGGGCAACAGGACATTATATTTAAATGCCCCAGCCAGTAGCTCCGGGGCAACATGTTGCTCCCCAACCCCTTGGATGTTGCTCTCAGTGCCCCAAACCAGGGAGTTATTTTTGAATTCCTGACTTGGGGGCAAGTTTTGAATAAAAACAAGATTCCTACCAAATAAAGCCCCTGTAAGCTGATAGGGTGCTAGAGGATGCCTAATAGCCAATCACAGCCCTTATTTGGCTCCTCCATGAACTTTTATGGTGCTTGTGTTGCTCCCCAAGTCTTTTTACATTAGGTCAGTTAGGGTAGGACTGGCCAGAAGGGATGACTTTGACGTAGTTGGCCAGCTTGAAGTATATTGCAATGTACGGACAAACAATCCCTCTTTTTGAGGTGGGGAGGGAAGGCATTTCTTAGTAGTGAAATGCCCTAGTGTCCAATTTCTACATATTGATAATGGGTGAGTGCAGAGGATTTTTTGCGGTTGTTTATATGTATTTTATGGTCACAGCCTCATTGCACCCCCGCTTAATGGTTTACAATTTAGTGGTTGAGCACAACTTTCCCTTTTTGTGTTATTGTTTATACAGGAGCAGTGGCCAGCTCCATGTTGTAGCCCCCACTATTCCCAGCTACAGTCAGGTGATCCCAATGGAGCTAATAAAAGGGCAACCATATGGGAGTTTTAACCTTATACGCAAGCATGTTGCAGGTAAAACTTAGTCCCTTTGCTCAGTACTAATCTTAAATTACTTATATAGGTCAGTTAGGGTAGGACTGGCCAGAAGGGATGACTTTGACGTAGTTGGCCAGCTTGAAGTATATTGCAATGTACGGACAAACAATCCCTCTTTTTGAGGTGGGGAGGGAAGGCATTTCTTAGTAGTGAAATGCCCTAGTGTCCAATTTCTACATATTGATAATGGGGTGAGTGCAGAGGATTTTTTGCGGTTGTTTATATGTATTTTATGGTCACAGCCTCATTGCACCCCCGCTTAATGGTTTACAATTTAGTGGTTGAGCACAACTTTCCCTTTTTGTGTTATTGCATAGAGGATGCCTAATAGCCAATCACAGCCCTTATTTGGCTCCTCCATGAACTTTTATGGTGCTTGTGTTGCTCCCCAAGTCTTTTTACATTTGACTGTGGCTCCCGAGTAAGAAAGGCTGAGGACCCCTGATGTATATAGTCAACCAAACCGGGATCAGTGCTTTGCAAATGGTGGGGATTGAGGCTTAGGGGCCCCCCTAGGGCACAGCCCAAAGGCCAGTTAGGTTAACATTTAAACCAAGAGTAGCAGCGTTATAGGACAGCCAACCAACATGGCTGCGTAGAAATCATTGCAGTCTGCAGCATGCACCTATAGAAATCCCTGCAAGACATGAAAGCAGTCCCACATTTTGGCCCTGTAACTTGGTTCAGAGCTGCAAACATTAGTCTCACTGAGCAAGCAGGTCCCCCCCTCCCACACTCACCAGGTCTTTACTGGTCCCCAGTCTCCGCAGCTGGTTCCAGTGGCAGAAGATCCGCAGAGTCTTGGTGCACAAACTGCGTGGCTTGTTTGAGGCGTCTCTGCTGGTGCAGTATTGCTGAGCCCCTCAGATCCTTCTCCCTCTTTGGGGAGTCCCTGTTCTGTGTGTCTCTCCCAAGTCCCTGCATAGTGCAGGTTCAGGGTAATAAGCAGATCCCTATATGAGGTTCCGGGTAGGAAGCAGATCCCTATATGAGGTTCCGGGTAGGAAGCAGCAATCCCTATATGAGGTTCAGGGGTAAGAAAGCAGATCTCTATATGAGGTTCCCGGGTAGGAGAGCAGATCTCGTAATATGAGGTTCAGGGTAAGAGCAGATCTCTAATGAGGTTCAGGGCAATAAGCAGATCTTTATATGAGGTTCAGGGTAAGAAGCAGATCGCTATATGAGGTTCGGGGGCAATAAAGCAGATTCCCTATATGAGGTTCCGGGTAAGAAGCAGATCTCTATATGAGGTTCCAGGTAAGGAAAGCAGATCTCTATATGAGGTTTCAGAGTAAGAAAGCTGATCTTCTATATGAGGTTCAGGGGTAGGAAGCAGATCTCTCATATGAGGTTCAGGGCACATAAGCAGACCCCTATATGAGGTATCAGGGGCAGGAAGCAAGATCCACTATAGAGGTTCCGGGTAAGAAGCAGATCCCTAATAGACGGTTCCAGGGAAGGAAGCAGGATCTCTATATGAGGTTCAGTGGTAAGGAAGCCTGATCGTCTATATGAGGTCGGTAGAGAGATTCTATATGAGGTTCAGGGTAAGAAGCAGATCCCTATATGAGGTTTCAGAGTAAGAAGCAGATCTCTATATGAGGTTCAGGGTAAGAAGCAGATCTCTATATGAGGTTCAGAGTAAGAAGCAGATCTCTATATGAGGTTCAGGTAGGAAGCAGATCCCTAAATGAGGTTCAGGGTAGGAAGCAGATCCCTATATGAGGTTCAGGTAGAAGCAGATCCCTATATTGAGGTTCAGGGTAGGAAGCAGATCCCTATATGAGGTTCAGGGTAAGAAGCAGATCCCTATATGAGGTTCCGGATAAGAAGCAGATCTCGAATGAATGGATTTTCCCTGCAGATTCTCCTCTTCTTGCTGTACTCGCCCCCATACACCTGCCTGGTACTTCTCACTCCCTTAGCTCTCTGCCTCATTCCCTTCCCTCTCTCTGTATTCAGGGGGATTCCTCTCTCGCTCCGTTCCCTCCTCCTGCTCTGCAGTAATAACCCCCCCCCCCCGTTGTACCTCCCTCATTCTCTCCTGCTGTCATCTCCCCGCTACGCTCCTTCTACATCCCCATTCCTCCCTCTCAGTCCCCCCAAATCTCCCCTCTCCCCAGTAGCTGCTTCTTTCATTCCCCCGGACCCCTGTGTCTGGCAGCCCACCGAGCCTAAAATCTAGCCCCCCCCCCCCCCATAAAGCTCTGCTCATACAATGGCAACCCACTCGGGGTGCTATACAGTAAATAGGAATTAGGTTTATGGCAAATGCAGATTTGTCTCTTTTCTGGGGAAGGAGAGAAGCCGCGGGGCATTGTGTGTAGTCAGGCAAGATGCATCAAGTGAAGAAGCTTTAACAGTAGGATATTGTGTATAAAAGGCAAGTAGGTGTATTATAAGGCTGCGATAATGTATATAGGCAGGGATCCCCAACCTTTTGTACTTGTGAGCCAAATGCAGGTATAAAATAGTGCTTGGCGATGCCAAATAAGGGCTGTGATTGGCTAATTATAAGGGTTGTGATTGGCTAATTATAAGGGTTGTGATTGGCTAATTATAAGGGTTGTGATTGGCTAATTAGTAACCCCATTGGGACTGCTGGCCTGCAGGAGGCTTTGGGGTAAAACTGTGTCTCTGGGCTTCCAAAACTTTAAAAATATATACCTGAACCATTGGACTGTAACTGTGTCATAATGTGTATAGTAAGGCAAGATGGTATGAGGGGTAGGAGCAGTAACTGGCAATACTGTGTGTAGTAAGGCAAGATGGTATGAGGGGTAGGAGCAGTAACTGGCAATACTGTGTATAGTAAGGCAAGATGGTATGAGGGGTAGGAGCAGTAACTGGCAATACTGTGTGTAGTAAGGCAAGATGGTATGAGGGGTAGGAGCAGTAACTGGCAATACTGTGTGTAGTAAGGCAAGATGGTATGAGGGGTAGGAGCAGTAACTGGCAATACTGTGTGTAGTAAGGCAAGATGGTATGAGGGGTAGGAGCAGTAACTGGCAATACTGTGTGTAGTAAGGCAAGATGGTATGAGGGGTAGGAGCAGTAACTGGCAATACTGTGTGTAGTAAGGCAAGATGGTATGAGGGGTAGGAGCAGTAACTGGCAATACTGTGTGTAGTAAGGCAAGATGGTATGAGGGGTAGGAGCAGTAACTGGCAATACTGTGTGTAGTAAGGCAAGATGGTATGAGGGGTAGGAGCAGTAACTGGCAATACTGTGTGTAGTAAGGCAAGATGGTATGAGGGGTAGGAGCAGTAACTGGCAATACTGTGTGTAGTAAGGCAAGATGGTATGAGGGGTAGGAGCAGTAACTGGCAATACTGTGTGTAGTAAGGCAAGATGGTATGAGGGGTAGGAGCAGTAACTGGCAATACTGTGTGTAGTAAGGCAAGATGGTATGAGGGGTAGGAGCAGTAACTGGCAATACTGTGTGTAGTAAGGCAAGATGGTATGAGGGGTAGGAGCAGTAACTGGCAATACTGTGTGTAGTAAGGCACGATGGTATGAGGGGTAGGAGCAGTACTGGCAATACTGTGTGTAGTAAGGCAATGGTATGGAGGGGTAGGAGCAGTAATGGCAATACTGTGTGTAGTAAGGCAAGATGGTATGAGGGGTAGGAGCAGTAACTGGCAATACTGTGTGTAGTAAGGCAAGATGGTATGAGGGGTAGGAGCAGTAACTGGCAATACTGTGTGTAGTAAGGCAAGATGGTATGAGGGGTAGGAGCAGTAACTGGCAATACTGTGTGTAGTAAGGCAAGATGGTATGAGGGGTAGGAGCAGTAACTGGGCAATACTGTGTGTAGTAAGGCAAGATGGTATGAGGGGTAGGAGCAGTAACTGGCAATACTGGTGTGTAGTAAGGCACGATGGTATGAGGGGTAGGAGCAAGTAACTGCAATACTGGTGTAGTAAGGCAAGATGCATGTATGAGGGTAGGAGCAGTAACTGGCATTACTGTGGTAGTAAGGGCACAATGTATGAGGGGTAGGAGCAGTAAACTGGCAATACTGTGTGTAGTAAGGCAAGATGGTATGAGGGGTAGGAGCAGTAACTGGCAATACTGTGTGTAGTAAGGCACGATGGTATGAGGGGTAGGAGCAGTAACTGGCAATACTGTGTGTAGTAAGGCAAGATGGTATGAGGGGTAGGAGCAGTAACTGGCAATACTGTGTGTAGTAAGGCACGATGGTATGAGGGGTAGGAGCAGTAACTGGCAATACTGTGTGTAGTAAGGCACGATGGTATGAGGGGTAGGAGCAGTAACTGGCAATACTGTGTGTAGTAAGGCACGATGGTATGAGGGGTAGGAGCAGTAACTGGCAATACTGTGTGTAGTAAGGCAAGATGGTATGAGGGGTAGGAGCAGTAACTGGCAATACTGTGTGTAGTAAGGCACGATGGTATGAGGGGTAGGAGCAGTAACTGGCAATACTGTGTGTAGTAAGGCAAGATGGTATGAGGGTAGGGAGCAGTAACTGGCAATACTGTGTGTAGTAAGGCAAGATGGTATGAGGGGTAGGAGCAGTAACTGGCAATACTGTGTGTAGTAAGGCAGATGGTATGAGGGGTAGGAGCAGTAACTGGCAATACTGTGTGTAGTAAGGCAAGATGGTATGAGGGGTAGGAGCAGTAACTGGCAATACTGTGTGTAGTAAGGCAAGATGGTATGAGGGGTAGGAGCAGTAACTGGCAATACTGTGTGTAGTAAGGCACGATGGTATGAGGGGTAGGAGCAGTAACTGGCAATACTGTGTGTAGTAAGGCACGATGGTATGAGGGGTAGGAGCAGTAACTGGCAATACTGTGTGTAGTAAGGCAAGGTATGAGGGGTAGGAGCAGTAACTGGCAATACTGTGTGTAGTAAGGCACGATGGTATGAGGGGTAGGAGCAGTAACTGGCAATACTGTGTGTAGTAAGGCACGATGGTATGAGGGGTAGGAGCAGTAACTGGCAATACTGTGTGTAGTAAGGCAAGATGGTATGAGGGGTAGGAGCAGTAACTGGCAATACTGTGTGTAGTAAGGCAAGATGGTATGAGGGGTAGGAGCAGTAACTGGCAATACTGTGTGTAGTAAGGCACGATGGTATGAGGGGTAGGAGCAGTAACTGGCAATACTGTGTGTAGTAAGGCAAGATGGTATGAGGGGTAGGAGCAGTAACTGGCAATACTGTGTGTAGTAAGGCACGATGGTATGAGGGGTAGGAGCAGTAACTGGCAATACTGTGTGTAGTAAGGCAAGATGGTATGAGGGGTAGGAGCAGTAACTGGCAATACTGTGTGTAGTAAGGCACGATGGTATGAGGGGTAGGAGCAGTAACTGGCAATACTGTGTGTAGTAAGGCAAGATGGTATGAGGGGTAGGAGCAGTAACTGGCAATACTGTGTGTAGTAAGGCAAGATGGTATGAGGGGTAGGAGCAGTAACTGGCAATACTGTGTGTAGTAAGGCAAGATGGTATGAGGGGTAGGAGCAGTAACTGGCAATACTGTGTGTAGTAAGGCAAGATGGTATGAGGGGTAGGAGCAGTAACTGGCAATACTGTGTGTAGTAAGGCAAGATGGTATGAGGGGTAGGAGCAGTAACTGGCAATACTGTGTGTAGTAAGGCAAGATGGTATGAGGGGTAGGAGCAGTAACTGGCAATACTGTGTGTAGTAAGGCAAGATGGTATGAGGGGTAGGAGCAGTAACTGGCAATACTGTGTGTAGTAAGGCAAGATGGTATGAGGGGTAGGAGCAGTAACTGGCAATACTGTGTGTAGTAAGGCAAGATGGTATGAGGGGTAGGAGCAGTAACTGGCAATACTGTGTGTAGTAAGGCAAGATGGTATGAGGGGTAGGAGCAGTAACTGGCAATACTGTGTGTAGTAAGGCAAGATGGTATGAGGGGTAGGAGCAGTAACTGGCAATACTGTGTGTAGTAAGGCAAGATGGTATGAGGGGTAGGAGCAGTAACTGGCAATACTGTGTGTAGTAAGGCAAGATGGTATGAGGGGTAGGAGCAGTAACTGGCAATACTGTGTGTAGTAAGGCAAGATGGTATGAGGGGTAGGAGCAGTTAACTGCCAATACTGTGTGTAGTAAGGCAAGATGGTATGAGGGGTAGGAGCCAGGAACTGGCAATACTGGTGTGTAGTAAGGCACGCATGGGGTATGAGGGTAGGGAGCAGTAACTGGGCAATACTGTGTGTAGTAAGGGCACGATGGTATGAGGGGTAGGAGCAGTACACTGGGCAATACTGCTGTGTAGTAAGGCAAGATGGTATGAGGGGTAGGAACAGTAACTGGCATACTGCGTGTAGTAAGGCCAAGATCGCCGTATGCAGGGGTAGGAGCAGTAACTGGCAATACTGTGTGTAGTAAGGGCAAGATGTATGAGGGGTAGGAACAGTAACTGGCCAATACTGTGTGGAGTAAGGCCAAGATGGTATGAGGGGTAGGAGCAGTAACTGGCAATACTGTGTATAGTAAGAGCAGGATGAGGTGGCGTATGGCATTGGGGTAGAGGCAACTGGTTGGGGTAGGACTGGCAATACTGTGTGTAGTAAGGCAAGATGGTATGAGGGGTAGGAGCAGTAACTGGCAATACTGTGTGTAGTAAGGCAAGATGGTATGAGGGGTAGGAGCAGTAACTGGCAATACTGTGTGTAGTAAGGCAAGATGGTATGAGGGGTAGGAGCAGTAACTGGCAATACTGTGTGTAGTAAGGCAAGATGGTATGAGGGGTAGGAGCAGTAACTGGCAATACTGTGTGTAGTAAGGCAAGATGGTATGAGGGGTAGGAGCAGTAACTGGCAATACTGTGTGTAGTAAGGCACGATGGTATGAGGGGTAGGAGCAGTAACTGGCAATACTGTGTGTAGTAAGGCAAGATGGTATGAGGGGTAGGAGCAGTAACTGGCAATACTGTGTGTAGTAAGGCACGATGGTATGAGGGGTAGGAGCAGTAACTGGCAATACTGTGTGTAGTAAGGCAAGATGGTATGAGGGGGTAGGAGCAGTTGGCAACTGGTAGTAAGGCACGATGTATGAGGGTAGGAGCAAACTGCAAACTGTGTGTAGTAAGGCAAGATGGTATGAGGGGTAGGAGCAGTAACTGGCAATACTGTGTTGTAGTAAGGCAACGATGGTATGAGGGGGTAGGCAGCAGTGAACTGGGCAACACTGTGGCTAGTAAGGCACGCATGGGTATGAGGGGTAGGAGCCAGTAACGGGCAATACTGTGCTGTAGTAAGCAAGATGGTATGAGGGGTAGGAGGGCAAGTAACTGGCCAACACTGTGTGCTAGTAAGGCACGGATGGTATGAGGGGTAGGAGCAAGTAATGGCAATACTGTGTGAGTAAGGCATTGTCTATTTTAGTAGCTGTGACAAGTAGCTGCTACTAGTAGCTCAGGTGGGTGGCTTCACCCTAAGGGCTGACAGACAGGGAGATTAGTCTGCCATGCAATGGCATTTAGCTCAGTTCATATGTTCTATAGAGCTGTGACTGGCGGCACTACTGGCCATACCTTGAAGCACAAAGGAAGCTTTTGTTTGGGATTTACTTCTCAGTGGGAGCTGCAGTTGCTTTTAGAACAAACATTTTTTGGTTCAGACCACCCTCTCCTCTTACTACAGCATTGGATTGGGGCCCACCTTTAGTTCAAAATAAAGTCATACGTATATAAACATGAACTCTTCCTAAGTTCGAGAGATAAGCAAGACTATAAATAAGCCTTCCCTCCTCAAATTGCCTTTGTGTTTGGCTCCAAGGCTGCGGCCCCTCAGTCCCAAGAAAGATAAGGCTAATGTCCCACGGGGAGATAAGGGCTCTGGCATACGGGGAGATTAGTCGCCCGCGACAAGGCAACTTCCGCGATTTCAGGGAAATCCAGGGGCGCCACGTATGCATTCCCAGCGGCGATTTACATTTTTACCGGTGGGATGGCATTTTGGTGAGATTAGTCGCCCGCGAACAGGGAAATTTGTTGCGGGCGACTAATCTCCCCATGTTCCAGAGCCCTAAAGGTGAAGACACACGGAGCTACTTAAGGCCCCCATACATGGGCCGATCCGCTCGCTTTGGATTTCCGCAAATCGCCACGCCGCGGTATGCCATCCCACCGGTGATATGACATCCCACTGGTGAAAATGTAAATCACCGGTGGGATGGCATACGCGGCGTGGCGATTTGCGGAAATCCAAAGCGAGCGGATCGGCCCATGTATGGGGGCCTTAAGTAGCTCCGTGTGTCTTCACCCTTTAGGGCTCTGGAACATGGGGAGATTAGTCGCCCGCAACAAATTTCCCTGTTCGCGGGCGACTAATCTCACCAAAATGCCATCCCACCGGTGATTTACATTTTCACCAGTGGGATGTCATATCGGGGAGATTAGTCGCCTGCAACAAGGGAGATTTGTCGCGGGCGACTAATCTCCCCGTGTGCCACAGCCCTTAGTCTCTGCGATGTTTAACCCTTTAAGTGCCAGCCGAATTCGTCATTTCAGTTCCCCCCAGTGCCAGACGTTTTGTAAACATTCTGTGCTCTCTCAATGTAGGGGCTTTTACTGGGGGCAGGGTTAAGTTTAGGTAGGCAAACTATATATTGTTTTTTTCAGGAGAACCTGAGCTTTCCAAATATACCTGAGTTTTTGTGTATTTCCACTTCTGGAACAAGATTTAGAGCTTGAAATACAAAAAAAAAAAGAAAAAATGCTATTTTTCATGATATAAGGATTTCTACCAGAAACATATTTTATTTTATGGACAAAAATTCAACTGATTTGGAAAGCCTCATGTCTCCCGAACGTGCCAATACCTGATATGTATAGTTTAATTGAGATTTCTGACTTCTATAGATCAAAAACTCCCAGCAGTAAATTACTAAATTTTCAAAGCATTACAGCAGAATACAGCATACTTTACATTCCAAAGCCAAAAATCCTGGAATATTAGGTTTACCCCAGGAAACCATACATTTTTGAAAACTACACATTCTGACGAATCCGAAATGGGTAACTATGTCTTCCAACTCCTAAGTACCAAACGGCAATGCTTTACTGAATTTAGCATTTTCTATAAAAAATTATGAAAATTCTAAAAAATCACCTTATCTCCCACATAACATTAGGTACGAAGAAAACACACCCTAAATATGAAAGCCAGGGGTCCACTGAACAGTTTGATGCCCATTGTGCATAGGATCACCGATGTATCTGGAATTTAGAGACCCCAAAAGGAAGTTAGTGCATACAAATTGCCCAGGAGATCTCTTTAGCTACTGAAAATTCAACACATTTACTGCATTTTCTGTGGGGTAAAAACACAAAAAAATACATTGACCCCCCAAAATCATATATTTTTGGAAAGTACACATTCGGGCGAATTCAAAATTGGTACCCATGTCTTTCTACTCCAAACTACAGAGTCGCAGTGCTTTCCCAAAATTGCTAGTTTTGGTGAAATACCTGAAAAACACATCAAATCTTCCACTTTCAAGCACCTTATCTCCCACATAACATTAGGTACCAAAAGAACACACCCTAAATATGAAAGCCAAGGGTCCGCTGAACAGTTTGATGCCCATTGTGCATAGGATCACCAATGTATCTGGCATTT
The DNA here is from genome assembly GCF_000004195.4 of Xenopus tropicalis. Lineage (NCBI taxonomy): Eukaryota > Metazoa > Chordata > Amphibia > Anura > Pipidae > Xenopus > Xenopus tropicalis. The sequence continues at coordinate 15,656,253 of NC_030684.2, forward strand.
AGAGACCCCATAAGGAAGTTAGTGCATACAAATTGCCCAGGAGATCTCTTTAGCTACTGAAAATTCAACACGTTTACTGCATTTTCTGTGGGGTAAAAACACCAAAAAATACATTGACCCCCCAAAACCATATATTTTTGGAAAGTACACATTCGGGCGAATTCAAAATTGGTACCCATGTCTTTCTACTCCAAACTACAGAGTCGCAGTGCTTTCCCAAAATTGCTAGTTTTGGTGAAATACCTGAAAAACACATCAAATCTTCCACTTTCAAGCACCTTATCTCCCACATAACATTAGGTACCAAGAAAACACACCCTAAATATGAAAGCCAAGGGTCCGCTGAACAGTTTGATGCCCATTGTGCATAGGATCACCGATGTATCTGGCATTTAGAGACCCCAAAAGGAAGTTAGTGCATACAAAGTGTATACACTGCAATATAAGCTACCGGCATGTGCATTATGCGGCATAAGACCCCCTAACAGTAAGGAAACCCTAGAAAACCATATATTTTCTGAAAGTACACATTCTGACAAAACAAAAATGGGCAAATACATCTTTCTACTACAAACTACCAAACTACAAAGCTATGCTAAACAGAACGGTTTTTATGATATTTCTGAAAATTGTCACAAAGCTTGCATTTTACCCCATTATGTACCCCCACATTTTGTACCGTATCAACATAAAACATTCTAAATATGAACGCCAGGGGTCTACTGAACAGTTTGATGCCCTATATGCATAGATTTACCAAACTATGTGGGGTACAGGGGCACCCAAGTAAAAATAGTGCATATGAATTTTCACATAAGATGCTTCGGCTCATGCAGTTTTTGCACCCGGTATGTGTATTATGTGCCATACGACCACCTAACAGTAAGGAGACCCTAGAAAACCATATATTTTCCGAAAGTACACATTCTGACAAAACAAAAATGGGTAAATAAAACTTTCTACTACAAACTACAAAGCTATGCTAAACAGAACGGTTTTTGTGACATTTCTGAAAATCAAGCGAACAAGAACTATGCATAACTGAAAATGCTATAAAATGGCTAAACATGCAGTAAAATACCCCAAAATCCACCAAAATCACAGAAAATGTAGTAGAAACACCAAAATAATACACAAAAGATATTGCGCAGTGCGGTTAGCGAATACACTATCCGCAATGGCAATAAAACATTTTTTTCAGGCAGGAATAAAAACGATGCGATTAGAAAAAAAAAAAAATTACAAAATTACATAAGTGTGTAAGTGTGTGTGTACATTAGGTAAAATGTGTTTTGTGTGCATGTATGCAAGTAAGTGTAAGTGTTGTGAATGTTTGAAATCTCCCAACTCCCCTAAAATGTATGTGTTTGTGTGTAAATGTGAGTATAAGTGTGTATTAGTGTATTATTAGTGTATTATGTGTGTGTATGTGTGTTTTTGTGTGTTTTTGCCACTTACCTGTGTAGGAGATCCGTGGATCAGCAGGGAGACACACGCAGCACGAGTCCGGCAGTGAGTATCAGCAGCAGGAAGCAGGGGGGCCAGCAGGGGGGGGAGCAGAGAAAGGCAGAAGGCGATGGTGAAATCCAGGAATGGATTTCACGTGCCTGCCTTTTGTTATGGGGCCCCTGGGCGATCGCGCCCCAGGGGCCACTCGTTCCCCACCTCTGACTTGTGTCTGGAGGCTGGGGAACGAGCGGGGAGCGAAGGAGCGGCTTGAAAAGCCGCTTCTCCGCTCCCAAACCCGGAAGTGCCCCAGGACGTAGAATCTACGTCCTGTGGCACTTAGGTCCTTTAGTACCCAGGACGTAGATTCTACGTCCTGTGGCACTAAAAAGGTTAATAAGAGAGTTCCAGCAACAAGTCACTTGCCTTTTCCTAACAAGCGATTACTAGAGGTTTCAACAATGGAGCGATTTCTATTTCCCACAAATCCAGGTGTCCTATTCCCCGCCCACAATTAGATATTACATTCAGTGCAATGGGGAAATCGCAGCGACTTCCCGCTCAGTGGGTTTTACTTTCAGCGATTCCAGTAGATTTGAATGGCAGTGCTTTCTTTGTAAAATCTCTCGTCGGTTTAGGTACTCGCTTTTTAAAAATCACAGCGACTAATCTCTCCATGGGACATTTGCCTAAGGGCTCTGGCACACGGGGAGATTAGTCGCCCGCAACAAATCTCCCTGTTCGCGGCCGACTAATCTCCCCGAGTTGCCATCACCTGCCATCCCACGGGCGACACTGCAAGTCGCCGGTGGGATGGCACATGCGGCGGCGCTATTTTGGGAAATCGCTGAAGTTGCCTTTCGAGGCTTTTTTGGCGATTTGCTGAAATCGCGCCGCCGCGTGTGCCATCCCACCGGCAACTTACATTTTCGCCGGTGGGATGGCAGGTGATGGCAACTCGGGGAGATTAGTCGCCCGCGAACAGGGAGATTTGTCGCAGGCGACTAATCTCCCCGTGTGCCAGAGCCCTAAAACTCCTTCCCATCACAAAACTCTTGCTGACTGGAGCAGATACAGGACTAACAGCTCATTGTGAATCCTATGTCAGTGACTTATATTAAACATGGCAATTCCGTGGGTGGGGCTCAGCCCACAAGCAGTACGCACTGCATAGGGATCAGGCTTTGCAGAAATGTATTTTTTGTTTAGGACAATGTCATCTGCCTGCAAAGCTATTCGGGTGAAGACACACTGGGCTACTTGTAGCAGCTACTTGTCACGGCTACAAAATGCCAGAAAATCCCCTGCCATAGACAGTACTGAGAATTTCCCCTGCTAAACACACGTAGAGACAATTATCAGTAAATGATCAGCATTGTCTGTTTTAGTAGCCATGACAAGTAGCTGCTACTAGAAGCTCCGTGTGTCTTCCCCCTTAATCACTCAGGCAACAAAACAACCCAAACGCACTCTGTGTGCCAGTTTGTATTATTGTTGGATTTAAAGCAAGTAGATTCCAGTTCAAACCAAGTCTAATTTTTTCATGTAAATGCACATATCACCCACACACACTCGCCTACTCATTCTATGCGTCCCATTTGCACACCCCAGGTGTCTCAAAGGCATCTACCTGATTAAGTCATTGCTGTACAAAATGTAGGGACATTTGTTTGGGAAGGAATACTTTACCTTTCATTTGCACAGTTTCAGGTCTCTGATCGTGCTTTATTAAGAGTAATTAGCTCTTTAATGGTTCTTGGGTTCCGGGTCAGTGGCTCTTATGTGTTCCATCATGGAAATGCATGTTACACGGGTCTGTTATAATAGACCTGGACCTTGGTACCTCAGTTTCCCTCAAGTGCCTGCCTACCTGTACCCAACCATCAGGTTTCCTATAGGCAATTCCCCCCCCTCTGAATGTCTCTAAAAACTATAACATCAGTAACATATGTAGGGACCCATAGGGTTAAGCTCCCTATGGTGTTATCCCTTATCTTTATGTTATCTGTGTTGTAATAGGGCAGAGCCCTCTACACTCAGATTACAGTATTAGGCTACCCTCTATAGGTTTAGCCCAGGTTGACCACTCCCCTTGTGCAGACTATATAGTGTCTTGCACCAGGAAGTGTCTTTCTCTTTGGCTGCTGTTCTCTCAGGCTGCATGTCATCGGGCCTGAGACACACGGTCTCAGTAAAGAGAACTGCCAGTTTATAAGTCGGGGACAGGGCCCCGTGAATGAGAACTAGCCAGCACAGACAGGTTTACTTATAGCACCCTCTAGGAGTGGTGAGAGTAGTCAGATTATTTAGTAAGGGCAGTCTATAGCCCCAACCAGGAGTTGTAACAAAGGGTTTAGTCCACCCCGGCTCTGTAGTCGTTCTTTAGGGACCGGTTTTATTAGACGCCAGGTACCAGTGTTAGGAGCTCTCCCCTGGACCACAGTCGGCCGGAACACTCCCTTCTGAAAGGTCTATATCTCAGGTGTCAACTAATCCTCTGTGCATCCTCCAAGTGGGTTATTCTGTGCCTAAGTGTCACCTTTGTATTATCCACGGTGATCACACATTCTATACTGCTGTGTCTGTGAGTATACCCTGCTGCACTATAAAGTTGTGCCTTTGTCCAATAAATTGTACCATAGTTATTAAGCAAGAATCCTCTGGCGTCCATTATTCTCTATTTGCACTACACACCTCAGCTAGTGGTAGTTCAACTACACCCTCAGCTCCATCAAATTCTCCCATATAGCGGAGGCTCACCCCTTTGTATTAAGTGTCGCAATGTAACCCATGCTCATACTATCACTACTAGCCTGGGTTTGGTAAATTGGGTCAGAAAAGCGTTACACATACTTGGTTAGAAGACCAATCCAAACCACTTTTGGGCTATTCCGTGGTACCTGACCAGGCAGAACTCTAGCAGGGCCTAGTCCAGTGGCTCAATGCAGAAATAAATAGGAATGCCACTTTTTTGTTTTTACATTCACCCGAATCTTCTATCGATAATGCATATTCTAATAATTTGCATATGTAAATTAGCAATATCCTGTAGGAAAAAAAAATCACTTTCCATTGTCACGTGATTGCATCTCTAATTTGAAAACATGAACACAAGGATAAATACCCCATGTAGGAGCCTTTCTAAATAAATGCAGATATCCAATACAACTGCAGCAACAGACCCTACCCTAGACTTTATAAGCCTGGCTGATATTATTATTATTATTTATATAGCGCCATCAATTGACGCAGTGCTTTACAGAATAGAGGGGTACAAAAGACAGAACAGTTAACATGTACATATAAACAATTCACAAAAATGGTTTGTAGTTGCATTGGATGAGGATCGGAGACGCTAGGGGGAGGGCCCTGCTCGCAAGAGCTTACATTCTAGTCCCCTTTGCCTTCCTGGCCACTCCCTGATATGTTGGGGGGCTGCCATACTGGCTTTCACATCATCTCAAACAGAACTCTAGCTGAATAGGTGGTTTTACCACTCCCTGGCACAAGTACTGCGCTCACCCTGCACCAACATACAGTTGCTTTTCCTTTCTCTGGCAGGTGTCTGTGGGACACAGGGACCATGGGGACCATGGGGTATAGTATCTACCAGCAGGAGGCAGGACACTAGAAGAGGAAGAAGAGTAGGAAGCCCCTCCTCCCTGCTACTATACCCCCGTGCATATCCTGTTAGCGCCAGTTTTTTCTAGTGTCCTCAGGAGACAGGATCTCTCTACCATCCTACATGGATTTCTTCGCCCAGATTGAATCTGGCACCAGGGGTTGACCTACAGGGGCCTCACCAAGGGCTTCCTACACAGGCTTCCCCCGTCGTGGGACTAAGCGCACTGGGGCCAGTAAGCCTCCCCTGGAGCGGGCCAGTCAGGGATCCCTGCCGCTGCATGTGAGTGCAGAAGCTGTCCAGTGCTGCGTTTGCCAGAATCCAGGATCTCCACATCCAGGTCAGCCTCTGCCTTTGCCTGCCCAGCCTGCCTGCCTGCTCAGCCTGCCTTACCTAGTCCTCCCGGTCTCTCTCTCCCCCTGTTCGCCCCCATGCGTTCCACTGCAGTCCCTCTCTTTCGAGCGCTCTGACGTCATTGCGTGACTCCTTCTTCGGCACGCTTCTCCTTCTCGCCACTTAGGCCCGCTCTCCATCCTTAATGGTTCTCCTTGCCACAGATCTTCCTTGCATTGTGGCTTGCCATCCTTCACAGTGGTGGGGGGAGGACTCGGCATCGACCCTCTCACTCTCCATCCTGAACGCGGTCGCTCCGCTTGCCATCCGGGACCCCAGAACGCAGAACGCAGGCCAGACGCTGGAGGGACGGTACCCGCAGGGCACTGTACTTAACCTGTACCTGGCACCGTACTTAACCTGTACCTGGCACCGTACTTAACCTGTACCTGGCACCGTACTTAACCTGTACCTGGCACCGTACTTAACCTGTACCTGGCACCGTACTTAACCTGTACCTGGCACTGTACAACGCAGGCCAGACGCTGGAGGGACGGTACCCGCAGGGCACTGTACTTAACCTGTACCTGGCACTGTACTTAACCTGTACCTGGCACCGTACTTAACCTGTACCTGGCACCGTACTTAACCTGTACCTGGCACCGTACTTAACCTGTACCTGGCACCGTACTTAACCTGTACCTGGCACTGTACTTAACCTGTACCTGGCACCGTACTTAATCCGTACCTGGCACCGTACTTAACCCGTACCTGGCACCGTACTTAACCCGTACCTGGCACCGTACTTAACCCGTACCTGGCACCGTACTTAACCCGTACCTGGCACCGTACTTAACCTGTACCTGGCACCGTACTTAACCTGTACCTGGCACCGTACTTAACCTGTACCTGGCACCGTACTTAACCTGTACCTGGCACCGTACTTAACCTGCGCGCGGCACCGTACTTAACCTGCGCGCGGCACCGTACTTATCCTGCGCGCGGCACCGTACTTATCCTGCGCGCGGCACCGTACTTATCCTGCGCGCGGCACCGTACTTATCCTGCGCGCGGCACCGTACTTATCCTGCGCGCGGCACCGTACTTATCCTGCGCGCGGCACGGCACCGTACTTAACCTGCGCGCGGCACCGTACTTAACATGCGCGCGGCACCGTACTTAACCTGCGCGCGGCACCGTACTTAACCTGCGCGCGGCACCGTACTTGACCTATAACCGGTATCAGCAATGCACCTAACCTGCGCTTCACAACGTAGTTAACCTGTACTTGGCACTGTACTCTCCCTTACTTGGCACAATACTTGACCTGTGATTGGCACTGCACTCACACAGTAGCATAGTAACATAGTAAGTCGGGTTGAAAAAAGACATACGTCCATCATGTTCAACCATAATGCCTACATATAACCTGCTTTTCACTGTACCTGTACCTGGCTTGGCACTGTATTAACCCATACTGACACTATACCTAAACTGTGCGCGGCACTGTATTTAACCTGTCCTGACACGATACCTAAACTGTGTTTGGCACCGTACCGAACCTGTACCTACATGGCACCTATCTGTGCTGGCACTGTACTCAACCTGTACTTGGCACTGTACTCAACCTGTACTTGGCACGGTACTTAACCTGTGCTTGGCACTGTATTTAACCTGTACTTGCACGGCCCTTATCACGGGCTTGGCTCTGTATGTAACCTGCACTTGGCACTTTACTTAACTTGTACTGGCATGGTACCTAACCTGTGCTTGGCACTGTATTAACCTGTTCTCTGCACTGTGCTAAACTTGTACTTGGCACTGTATTTAACCTGTACTTGCACGGCCCTTAACACGGGCTTGGCTCTGTATGTAACCTGCACTTGGCACTGTACTTAACTTGTACTAGCATGATACCTAACCTGTGCTTGGCACTGTATTAACCTGTCCTGGCACGGTCCTTAACACGGGCCTGGCTCTGTACTTAACCTTTACTTGGCACTGTATTTACATGTATATGGCACCGCACTTCACCTGTACTTGACACAGTACTTAACCTGTGCGGGACACGGTACTTAACCCTTACTTGGCACTGTACATGGCACGGTACATGGCTATATACCTGGCACCATATCTGGCACTGTACTTGGCTCCCTACTACTCCTGTACTTGGCACTGTACCCCACTCCGTGCTGCAAGGTACTTGGCCTTAAACTTGGCACCGTGCCCGGCTCTGCACTTGGCACCGCGCTGGCGCTGCGCTTGGCACCATACTAACTACGCCCCGTACATCAGCACTGTCCCCGTACTCGGCCTGCACTGACACTGTAATAAGCATTGTGTTACGCGGTAATCGGCTCCGTTTTGCCTTACTCGACAGGATATTCCTTCACTACCGACCTTATGCTGCTCTACGCCCACTGGGCTCTAGGGGAATCCCCTTTATGGTACAATACCTAACATGCAGTAGGTGTCGCCAATACCCCTTGTGGCAGAAAGGATCTGTCCTCTGCTTCTCGTGGCTCCTGGTCGCAGCCTTTTCCCAGGCCTAGTCTTGCCCTCCCAGCCACCTTCCAAATCTCAGGGGTGGCTGATTCGGCAGCGGGGCACTATGCTTCAACGCAGGCTCCCACTTTCAGCACGGACCCCACTTATGGGCCATTCTGCTTCCACTGGCATTCCCAGTTGGCCGCCCGCCTGGATAAGATATTGGACAGGCTGGGCCGCAAAGGTCCTGTTTTTCGGGCCGAATAGCTCAAGCATCAGGCCTTCCACCCAGGAAGACTTAGCATTAAGACTCCATACACGCCTGACCACTGGGAGGATCATCCCTAGTGAAGGAGAAGCCTTCCCTGATGACCTAAAGGAGTCAGTAGAAGCTCCCTAGTCTCCTTCCGAAGCATTTGACTCTATCACTGCATCGGCTGCAACCTTGTTATTCCTTCCGCAGCAAGGGTTGGTATAATGGTTCCTTCCCCACCCTTCTGTGGAAGCACCTCTCCCTCAGAACACAGTTCGTCCACTTCATGAATTCCTTCCTTCTAGGACTCCATGGACAAGAAGGTGGATGGACCCCTCTCATACACACTCTCTTTAGCAGGAGAAAGCCAACGTCCCATTATGGTCCCAACCTGGGACTCCCAGGCCACCCAGTCCTGGTCCAAGAAGCTGCCGGCCTAGCCTCCCAAATCCAGGACGCCAAGGAATACATCGAAACGCATCCCTTGAGGCAGCACAGGTGTTTAGCAACACAAGACACCCTTGGTAGCCTCTGCTGTTCACCGTGTCGACATCTCCGGTCAGCCAAGACTCTTCTACAGGTCACCTCCCCTTCCCACGGGAAGTCCTTATGCCTAGGGATAACAACCTCCTTTTCCATTCGCGCAGGGTCACCTTCATGACCCGCAGTGGAACATCCGTGGAATCGAACAAGTCTGCCTGAAGGATCAGGATCCTACCCAGGACACGATTCCCTTGCGTGGTGCCTGTATACGTCTCATATCAGCCAAAGTCGGACCCTCCTGGAATCACGAGGGCGGCTTCGGACCGTGGACGCCAGTCCAGCAGATTGGACCATAGCTCCAAAGAAGCATTGGCTCAAGGGACCTGCTCGACCTCAGAAGCGCAGCTCCTGATCAACACCAGGAAGATCAGGATAACCCGCATGGCCATTCTTCTCCTACCACACATGAACCGCAAGTTCCACTATTAAGGGCCACCTATCACGACCCTCTTGCCCCAGCGGCGGATGCCCTAACGGCCACAGGGACTTAATCTGCATACTTCCCCTTCTCCTCCTCTGCCTCAGAATTGTCAGAAGAATCAAGGTGGAGTCATGAATCATCATTCTGCTTCCCTCTCCTGGCCAGGAAAGCCTGGCCCACCAACGATGGCGCTCAGTAAGTCTGACCCTGGCACCTTCCTCAGGACTCCGACTTCTCGCTCCAGGTAATGCTCACCACCCCGATCCAGCCTCCCCGAAACCAACGGCCGGCTAGCAAGCACAAGGCTCTTCACCAGATGGTACCCGTACCATGAGGGCAGCTCGGAAGCTGGTACCCTCCAAGGATGAAGGATCCACCAGACCTGGCGTGTTCGGGGTACTCCCTCCAGTTCTTTCCCTCTCGGCTGGTCATTCCCACTGTCTAGTGGGGAGAAAGGTTTGACCCTGGATTCTCCCTAATACTCGATTCGGCCTGGCTCGACATCCTCCAGTGAGGATGCTCATCCTACCGGACGTCACCACTTCCCACAGGAAAACACACTCCTCCTTGCGACCCCACTTGGGACCTCAACCAGGCTCCTGCCTACTCGGCAACACTGGCCCCGGCCACCATCTCCCTTGTCTGCCTACCTCCAAGACAGTCCTCTTGACAGATACCTCCTAACCACGGAGTGCCTGAGACCTCCGCATTTACATCAGCGTCCCTACCTACCTTCCTCCACGCAGACCAGGCAGTCCCACGAACACTTGCCATCATTGTTCCAAGGGTGGCGCCTTCCCTCAGTCAACCACGTTACTTCCATTCCCAAGGAATTGGAACTCCACTCTTGGACCCGGTCGGGCATAAAAATTTCACCTCCATCGGGGTACAGACACGTACCGCAGGACCCGCAAGACCATATGCAGAGCTCGCATTGCCTGGAGGAAGTCACCTCCCCTCTGCTCCAGAGCATACTCCAACACGGGTATCAGCACCCCCGGAGCCTTCCGGTACAAGATGTTCGGCACTCAGAAGTGCAGTGCTGTTGGGAACGAAGGACCTCGCCGGAGGAGCCGTCGTCGAGGAGCCGTCACCGAAGGATTGTGCTGTGCTGGCTACTAACGTACTAGGGGGGGTTTGCTGGCTACCAATGTACTAGGGGGGTTTGCTGACTACCAATGTACTAGGGGGGTTTGCTGACTACCAATGTACTGGGGGGGCACTGCTGGCTACCAATGTATTAGGGGGGGCACTGCTGGCTACCAATGTATTAGGGGGGGCCCTGCTGGCTACCAATGTACTAGGGGGGGCACTGCTGGCTACCAATGTATTAGGGGGGGCACTGCTGGCTACCAATGTACTGGGGGGGGCACTGCTGGCTACCAATGTTTTAGGGGGGGCCCTGCTGGCTACCGATGTACTGGGGGGGCCCTGCTGGCTACCAATGTACTAGGGGGGCACTGCTGGCTACCAATGTATTAGGGGGGGCACTGCTGGCTACCAATGTACTGGGGGGGCACTGCTGGCTACCAATGTATTAGGGGGGGCACTGCTGGCTACCAATGTACTAGGGGGGGCACTGCTGGCTACCAATGTACTAGGGGGGGCACTGCTGGCTACCAATGTACTAGGGGGGGGCACTGCTGGCTACCAATGTACTAGGGGGGGCACTGCTGGCTACCAATATACTAGGGGGGGCCCTGCTGGCTACCAATGTACTAGGGGGGGTTTGCTGGCTACCAATGTACTGGGGGGGCACTGCTGGCTACCAATGTATTAGGGGGGGCCCTGCTGGCTACCAATGTACTAGGGGGGGCACTGCTGGCTACCAATGTATTAGGGGGGGGCCCTGCTGGCTACCAATGTACTAGGGGGGGCACTGCTGGCTACCAATGTACTAGGGGGGGGCCCTGCTGGCTACCAATGTACTAGGGGGGGCACTGCTGGCTACCAATGTATTAGGGGGGGCACTGCTGGCTACCAATGTACTAGGGGGGGCACTGCTGGCTACCAATGTACTAGGGGGGGCACTGCTGGCTACCAATGTACTCGGGGGGGCACTGCTGGCTACCAATATACTAGGGGGGCCCTGCTGGCTACCAATGTACTAGGGGGGGTTTGCTGGCTACCAATGTACTGGGTGGGCACTGCTGGCTACCAATGTATTAGGGGGGGCACTGCTGGCTACCAATGTATTAGGGGGGGCCCTGCTGGCTACCAATGTATTAGGGGGGGCCCTGCTGGCTACCAATGTACTGGGGGGGCCTGCTGGCTACCAATATACTAGGGGGGGCACTGCTGGCTACCAATGTACTAGGGGGGCACTGCTGGCTACCAATGTACTAGGGGGGCACTGCTGGGCTACCAATATACTAGGGGGGCCCTGCTGGCTACCAATGTACTAGGGGGGGTTTGCTGGCTACCAATGTACTGGGTGGGCACTGCTGGCTACCAATGTATTAGGGGGGGCACTGCTGGCTACCAATGTATTAGGGGGGGCCCTGCTGGCTACCAATGTACTGGGGGTGCCCTGCTGGCTACCAATGTACTGGGGGGCCTGCTGGCTACCAATATACTAGGGGGGGCACTGCTGGCTACCAATGTACTAGGGGGCACTGCTGGCTACCAATGTACTAGGGGGGCACTGCTGGCTACCAACTTACTAGAGGGGGGCACTGCTGGCTACCAATGTACTAGGGGGGGCACTGCTGGCTACCAATGTACTAGGGGGGGCACTGCTGGCTACCAATGTATTAGGGGGGGCCCTGCTGGCTACCAATGTACTGGGGGGGCCCTGCTGGCTACCAATGTACTAGGGGGGGCCCTGCTGCCTACCAATGTCTCATATCTGTGAGTCCTTTGTATTTGTGGGAGGGGGCCCAGAAATTTTTTTTGTGAGGGGCCCCGTGATTTCTGATGGCGGCCCTGTGCACGGGGGTATAGTAGCAGGGAGGAGGGGCTTCATACTCTTCTTCCTCTCTAGTGTCCTGCCTCCTGCTGGTAGATACTATACCCCATGGTCCCTGTGTCCCACAGACGCCCTGAGAGAAAAGGATTTAATGGTGAGTATCACAAAATCTCCTTTTACTTTTTGTTCAGCCACTCCCGAGTCATCTGGTTGCTAGGGTTTACATTACCCAATTAGCAACCAGGAAGTGGTTTGAGTGAGAGACTGGTATATGAATAGGAGAGGGCCTGAATAAAGAAATAACAATAACAACTAGAAATGGAAGTTTGAGAACAAACTTTATGTTGGGTTAAAAAACGTGAAGTCACTAAAGGAAATTTGATCTGTTGGCTCCGCCCACTGTTTCTAACCTTGGACCACAGTTCTATAGTAAAAACCACTGTGCAAAGTTTGGGGACCCTGGTTTTAATACTGTCTGAATGGCAGCAATTTAAATTTCCCCACTGAAAGTCAACAAGTGACATCTGATTGGCAGTTAGTGGCTCCGCCCACTTTTTCTAACCTGGAATTGTACTTACCCAGTGACTAACTCTGCAAACTTTGCATTAACTCTGCAGAGTCTGGGGACCCCGGTGTTATTACTGTGAGAATGGCAGCAGGTTGGATTTTCGCCAAGTCAGTACGTAAAATCTAATTGGCTGTTCACAGTTCCGCCCACTTTTGGGCATCTAACAATCATCATATTTTCATTCAGGCTGGCCCCATGACTATGTGATCCAAGTTTGGGGACTGTAGCCTCAGAGCTGTAAGATTGGCCGCAGTTTAAATTTTCCCATTAAAGTCAATGGGTTATATTTGATTGGCTGTTGTTGGCCCCTCCCCCTTTGGGATCCAGCAATTGTCGCTGTTTCATTCTTCATTTCACTCTTCCCTGTCAAAGTCAATGGAAAATTGGGGTGTTCGGAGCAGCGCCACAAAAAGACGGGGGGAATCGCTTAGAAAAGCACAAGCAGCCTGCTCCGCTATAGGGCGAAGAAGTGTGGGGAGTCTGGGTGTTGTACCCCTAAAGCTGTAGGTGGAGTAGCGTTTAGAAAATGGGGGGCGCTAAGAATAAGAAGAAAAAGCGGAAGAATAAGCTGAAGTCGAAGAACAGTATGATGGGTTTTTCAAATCAACACAATTAAAAGTAGCCTCGCGGAGCAATAGTTTCTTGGCTGCCGGGGTCAGTGACCCCCATTTGACTGTGGAAAGAGTCAGAAGAAGAAAGCAAATAATTAAAAACCGCTTTGTTCGCTTTTATAAAAATGTGACTGGTTATCTCCCCTAGTCCTCCTGTAGTGTTACAGTTACCCAACATCTGTTTGTGAGATTAATATCCAATGTTATTCTTATACCAGGAACGTTCAGATAAGGTGGCCAAGCGGCTGCAATTGATGGCGCAGAGATACGAGGCTCTGGAGAAAAGGCGCAACATGGAGGTAGAGGGCTATAAGACTGACATCAAGCTGCTGAGACAGCGGTTAAAGGATGTAGAGAAGCAACTATTCAAGGTGAGTCTGGGATAGACCGACGGCAAGATTTTCTGTTGCACGCATCTCATTGCCTTATACGAAAGCATATCTATATACAGAAACAAGATGGCAGAGAATAAATATTAAGTGTCACCTTAACCAAACAGGGGAAAACACACAGGCTGGTATTTTCTAGTACAATCTAGTAGAAGAGATGGCTATTCTGAGACAATTTGCAATTGGTCTTTTTTTTTTATTTGTGGATTTTACTTAGCTTTTGTTCAGTAGCTTTCCAATTCGAAATTTCAGCAGCTGTCTGGTTGCTTGGGTTCAAATTAGTCTAGCAACCAGTCAGCGCTTTGAATAAGAGACTTGAACATGAGTAGGAGAGCACCTGAATAGAACGATAAGTAATAAAAAAGGACAATAAAACTGTAGCCTCACAGAGCAGTAGTTTATGGGCTGCCGGGGTCAGTGACCCCCATTTAGAGCCAGACGAAGAATGCAAATGATTAAAAAAAAAAAACTATGAAAAAAATGAAGACTAATTAAAAATTGACCATTCTATAACATACTTGAAGGTAAAAACCCATTATCCAGAATGCTCGGAACCAAGGGTATTCTGGGTATGGGGTCTTTCCGTAATTTGGACCTCCATACCTTAAGTCTACTAAAAAATCAATTAAACATTAATTAAACCCAATAGGGCTGTTCTGCCCCAATAAGGGGTAATTATATCTTAGTTGGGATCAAGTACAGGTACTGTTTTATTATTACAGAGAAAAGGGAATCATTTAACCATTAAATAAACCCAATAGGGCTGTTCTGCCCCCAATAAGGGGTAATTATATCTTAGTTGGGATCAAGTACAGGTACTGTTTTATTATTACAGAGAAAAGGGAATCATTTAACCATTAAATAAACCCAATAGGGCTGTTCTGCCCCAATAAGGGGTAATTATATCTTAGTTGGGATCAAGTACAGGTACTGTTTTATTATTACAGATAAAAAGAAAATCAGGTTTAAAATGGAGTCTATGGGAGACGGCATTCTGTAATTCAGAGCTTTCTGGATAACGGGTTTCCAGATAAGTGATCCCATACCTGTAATATGATATTTGGAGCAGCAGTTACATTTTCTAGCCAGTAGGGGGAGCTTAAAATTCATAACACTACTATTGCTGTACTAGAGGATTAAACACACGCAGTGAGACGGCTCATAACCAAACTAAGAAGGAACCCCTATGGGTAAGGGCCCTGTGGGGGTGAGAGGAGATGTGAATTAATCTTGCTCTCCTCTTTTTGCTCTCCTCTCAGGTGACGCTGAACATCGGGCCAGACCAAGATCTTGCTATTCTGGATGCAGTGCGGCAGGGCAACAAAAAGACACAAAAATTTCAAGGGGAACTGAGCCTGGAGAATGAACTGAGAATCGGATAGAGCACAAGGGAGACTGACGGAGCTGCCACACTAAACAAGGAGCCACAGATAAAGGTCTACCCTGGCTCTACCTCTAGGATTATATAGTGTGTTCGGCCCAGGAAGGAAGAATATTGGCGGCCATACACGTTGCCAAGCGAGCTGATCTTCTCCCGGTATCCCCACCTACGGGTGGGTTATATCGGGCGAATTCAGGCTTATTAGAACAAGGGATATTAGAACAACGGATCAAGTACAGTACCTGTACTTGATCCCAACTAAGATATAATTACCCCTTATTGGGGGCAGAACAGCCCTATTGGGTTTATTTAATGGTTAAATGATTCCCTTTTCTCTGTAATAATAAAACAGTACCTGTACTTGATCCCAACTAAGATATAATTACCCCTTATTGGGGCAGAACAGCCCTATTGGGTTTATTTAATGGTTAAATGATTCCCTTTTCTCTGTAATAATAAAACAGTACCTGTACTTGATCCCAACTAAGATATAATTACCCCTTATTGGGGCAGAACAGCCCTATTGGGTTTATTTAATGGTTAAATGATTCCCTTTTCTCTGTAATAATAAAACAGTACCTGTACTTGATCCCAACTAAGATATAATTACCCCTTATTGGGGGCAGAACAGCCCTATTGGGTTTATTTAATGGTTAAATGATTCCCTTTTCTCTGTAATAATAAAACAGTACCTGTACTTGATCCCAACTAAGATATAATTACCCCTTATTGGGGGCAGAACAGCCCTATTGGGTTTAAATGATGTTTAAATAATTTTTTTAGTAAATTTAATGTATGGAGATCCGAATTACGGAAAGATCCCTTTTCCGAAAAAAGCCCCAGGTCCTGAGCATTCTGGATAACAGGTCCTATACCTGTGCTTAGCTTTTTGTACAGCAGCTCTCCAGTTTGGAACCTTAGCTATCTTGTTGCCAGGGCCTTTTTACCTTAGCAACTAGGCAGTGATTTAAATGAGAAACAGGAATATGAATAGGAGAGGGTCTGAATAGAAGGATAAAAAATAAAGTTCACAGAGCAATAGTTTTTTGTTTTGTTTTTTTATCTACTGGGTCAGTGACCCCCATTTAAAAGCTTGAAAGAATCAGAAGAGGAAGGCAAATAATTCAAAAACTAAACTCTGGCTGGAAATGCTGTATTTTATGTACTGAACTCCCTGTACCAGCCCAGAGAGTCAGCAGCCCTATGAACTAATGATCCTGGCCTTTAACTTTGTCCACAGCAGGTCTGTGTGTCAGTGGCACTGCACATGCTCAGTGGGCTCTAGGCTGCTGTTGTGCAGATATTTACCTTTATATTGTGAGTTGGTCCCTAAGGTAAGTGTAGTGGAGATCACACAAAACTGTTCCTGTGAGACCGAGCTAGTTAATGATAGGGGTTTAAATTGCTTAATGCTGAATTTACACAATTTTGTTTTCAATCATGAAGGCCTGTGAATGTGTTACTTCAATTGTTATGATTATCCTCATTATCTTGTCTTTGTCCAAGTTGCTCTTGGCCTTGATTATCTCAGCTAATATTCAAGGCTAAGAGATCATAATAAAGCTTCAGCAGCTAATTAAATAATTTCTGTATTTCTACTAATAATTGCAATGTACCCACCCATGATACGTAAGCATAATGGGATGTGTTTTTCTATCTACTATATAAGTAATATCAAAACAAAATAAAGTCGTACTTGTTTGCAATACACATACTGGTTGTATCGTTTGTACAAGTTCCCTGATCAGCGCACATGCGCAGACGATATCAGATGTTTCGCCGACGCACAGATTAAATCGAACCGGTTCGTGACTGCTTAGATATAGTGCAGAGAAGCACAGACGGAGTTAAAAGATTAACCCTTACACAGACAGTCACTATTTATTGGGCTGGGGGGGGGGCTGTATGTGTCTCTGGGTACTGGGAATGCCAGGGGGGCTGTAAGGTGCCACAGACAGTCACTATTTATTGGGCTGGGGGGGCTGTTTGTGCCTCTGGGTACTGGGAATGCCAGGGGGGCTGTAAGGTGCCACAGACAGTCACTATTTATTGGGCTGGGGGGGCTGTTTGTGCCTCTGGGTACTGGGAATGCCAGGGGGGCTGTAAGGTGCCACAGACAGTCCCTATTTATTGGGCTGGGGGGGCTGTTTGTGCCTCTGGGTACTGGGAATGCCAGGGGGGCTGTAAGGTGCCACAGACAGTCACTATTTATTGGGCTGGGGGGGCTGTTTGTGCCTCTGGGTACTGGGAATGCCAGGGGGGCTGTAAGGTGCCACAGACAGTCACTATTTATTGGGCTGGGGGGGCTGTTTGTGCCTCTGGGTACTGGGAATGCCAGGGGGGCTGTAAGGTGCCACAGACAGTCACTATTTATTGGGCTGGGGGGGGCTGTTTGTGCCTCTGGGTACTGGGAATGCCAGGGGGGCTGTAAGGTGCCACAGACAGTCACTATTTATTGGGCTGGGGGGGCTGTTTGTTCCTCTGGGTACTGGGAATGCCAGGGGGGCTGTAAGGTGCCACAGACAGTCACTATTTATTGGGCTGGGGGGGGCTGTTTGTGCCTCTGGGTACTGGGAATGCCAGGGGGGCTGTAAGGTGCCACAGACAGTCACTATTTATTGGGCTGGGGGGGGCTGTTTGTCCTCTGGTACTGGGAATGCCAGGGGGGCTGTAAGGTGCCACAGACAGTCACTATTTATTGGGCTGGGGGGGCTGTTTGTTCCTCTGGGTACTGGGAATGCCAGGGGGGCTGTAAGGTGCCACAGACAGTCACTATTTATTGGGCTGGGGGGGCTGTTTGTGCCTCTGGTACTGGGAATGCCAGGGGGGCTGTAAGGTGCCACAGACAGTCACTATTTATTGGGCTGGGGGGGCTGTTTGTGCCTCTGGGTACTGGGAATGCCAGGGGGGCTGTAAGGTGCCACAGACAGTCACTATTTATTGGGCTGGGGGGGGCTGTTTGTGCCTCTGGGTACTGGGAATGCCAGGGGGGCTGTAAGGTGCCACAGACAGTCACTATTTATTGGGCTGGGGGGGCTGTTTGTGCCTCTGGGTACTGGGAATGCCAGGGGGGCTGTAAGGTGCCACAGACAGTCACTATTTATTGGGCTGGGGGGGCTGTTTGTGCCTCTGGGTACTGGGAATGCCAGGGGG
The DNA here is from genome assembly GCF_000004195.4 of Xenopus tropicalis. Taxonomy (NCBI): domain Eukaryota; kingdom Metazoa; phylum Chordata; class Amphibia; order Anura; family Pipidae; genus Xenopus; species Xenopus tropicalis. The sequence continues at coordinate 15,674,368 of NC_030684.2, forward strand.
GCTGTAAGGTGCCACAGACAGTCACTATTTATTGGGCTGGGGGGGCTGTTTGTGCCTCTGGGTACTGGGAATGCCAGGGGGGCTGTAAGGTGCCACAGACAGTCACTATTTATTGGGCTGGGGGGGCTGTTTGTGCCTCTGGGTACTGGGAATGCCAGGGGGGCTGTAAGGTGCCACAGACAGTCACTATTTATTGGGCTGGGGGGGCTGTTTGTGCCTCTGGGTACTGGGAATGCCAGGGGGGCTGTAAGGTGCCACAGACAGTCACTATTTATTGGGCTGGGGGGGGCTGTTTGTGCCTCTGGGTACTGGGAATGCCAGGGGGGCTGTAAGGTGCCACAGACAGTCACTATTTATTGGGCTGGGGGGGCTGTTTGTGCCTCTGGGTACTGGGAATGCCAGGGGGCTGTAAGGTGCCACAGACAGTCACTATTTATTGGGCTGGGGGGGGCTGTTTGTGCCTCTGGGTACTGGGAATGCCAGGGGGGCTGTAAGGTGCCACAGACAGTCACTATTTATTGGGCTGGGGGGGGCTGTTTGTGCCTCTGGGTACTGGGAATGCCAGGGGGGCTGTAAGGTGCCACAGACAGTCACTATTTATTGGGCTGGGGGGGGCTGTTTGTGCCTCTGGGTACTGGGAATGCCAGGGGGGCTGTAAGGTGCCACAGACAGTCACTATTTATTGGGCTGGGGGGGGCTGTTTGTGCCTCTGGGTACTGGGAATGCCAGGGGGGCTGTAAGGTGCCACAGACAGTCACTATTTATTGGGCTGGGGGGGCTGTTTGTGCCTCTGGGTACTGGGAATGCCAGGGGGGCTGTAAGGTGCCACAGACAGTCACTATTTATTGGGCTGGGGGGGCTGTTTGTGCCTCTGGGTACTGGGAATGCCAGGGGGGCTGTAAGGTGCCACAGACAGTCACTATTTATTGGGCTGGGGGGGGCTGTTTGTGCCTCTGGGTACTGGGAATGCCAGGGGGGCTGTAAGGTGCCACAGACAGTCACTATTTATTGGGCTGGGGGGGCTGTTTGTGCCTCTGGGTACTGGGAATGCCAGGGGGGCTGTAAGGTGCCACAGACAGTCACTATTTATTGGGCTGGGGGGGGCTGTTTGTGCCTCTGGGTACTGGGAATGCCAGGGGGGCTGTAAGGTGCCACAGACAGTCACTATTTATTGGGCTGGGGGGGGCTGTTTGTGCCTCTGGGTACTGGGAATGCCAGGGGGGCTGTAAGGTGCCACAGACAGTCACTATTTATTGGGCTGGGGGGGGCTGTTTGTGCCTCTGGGTACTGGGAATGCCAGGGGGGCTGTAAGGTGCCACAGACAGTCACTATTTATTGGGCTGGGGGGGGCTGTTTGTGCCTCTGGGTACTGGGAATGCCAGGGGGGCTGTAAGGTGCCACAGACAGTCACTATTTATTGGGCTGGGGGGGGCTGTTTGTGCCTCTGGGTACTGGGAATGCCAGGGGGGCTGTAAGGTGCCACAGACAGTCACTATTTATTGGGCTGGGGGGGGCTGTTTGTGCCTCTGGGTACTGGGAATGCCAGGGGGGCTGTAAGGTGCCACAGACAGTCACTATTTATTGGGCTGGGGGGGGCTGTTTGTGCCTCTGGGTACTGGGAATGCCAGGGGGGCTGTAAGGTGCCACAGACAGTCACTATTTATTGGGCTGGGGGGGCTGTTTGTGCCTCTGGGTACTGGGAATGCCAGGGGGGCTGTAAGGTGCCACAGACAGTCACTATTTATTGGGCTGGGGGGGCTGTTTGTGCCTCTGGGTACTGGGAATGCCAGGGGGGCTGTAAGGTGCCACAGACAGTCACTATTTATTGGGCTGGGGGGGCTGTTTGTGCCTCTGGGTACTGGGAATGCCAGGGGGGCTGTAAGGTGCCACAGACAGTCACTATTTATTGGGCTGGGGGGGCTGTTTGTGCCTCTGGGTACTGGGAATGCCAGGGGGGCTGTAAGGTGCCACAGACAGTCACTATTTATTGGGCTGGGGGGGCTGTTTGTGCCTCTGGGTACTGGGAATGCCAGGGGGGCTGTAAGGTGCCACAGACAGTCACTATTTATTGGGCTGGGGGGGCTGTTTGTGCCTCTGGGTACTGGGAATGCCAGGGGGGCTGTAAGGTGCCACAGACAGTCACTATTTATTGGGCTGGGGGGGCTGTTTGTGCCTCTGGGTACTGGGAATGCCAGGGGGGCTGTAAGGTGCCACAGACAGTCACTATTTATTGGGCTGGGGGGGCTGTTTGTGCCTCTGGGTACTGGGAATGCCAGGGGGGCTGTAAGGTGCCACAGACAGTCACTATTTATTGGGCTGGGGGGGCTGTTTGTGCCTCTGGGTACTGGGAATGCCAGGGGGGCTGTAAGGTGCCACAGACAGTCACTATTTATTGGGCTGGGGGGGCTGTTTGTGCCTCTGGGTACTGGGAATGCCAGGGGGGCTGTAAGGTGCCACAGACAGTCACTATTTATTGGGCTGGGGGGGCTGTTTGTGCCTCTGGGTACTGGGAATGCCAGGGGGGCTGTAAGGTGCCACAGACAGTCACTATTTATTGGGCTGGGGGGGCTGTTTGTGCCTCTGGGTACTGGGAATGCCAGGGGGGCTGTAAGGTGCCACAGACAGTCACTATTTATTGGGCTGGGGGGGCTGTTTGTGCCTCTGGGTACTGGGAATGCCAGGGGGGCTGTAAGGTGCCACAGACAGTCACTATTTATTGGGCTGGGGGGGGCTGTTTGTGCCTCTGGGTACTGGGAATGCCAGGGGGGCTGTAAGGTGCCACAGACAGTCACTATTTATTGGGCTGGGGGGGGCTGTTTGTGCCTCTGGGTACTGGGAATGCCAGGGGGGCTGTAAGGTGCCACAGACAGTCACTATTTATTGGGCTGGGGGGGCTGTTTGTGCCTCTGGGTACTGGGAATGCCAGGGGGGCTGTAAGGTGCCACAGACAGTCACTATTTATTGGGCTGGGGGGGGCTGTTTGTGCCTCTGGGTACTGGGAATGCCAGGGGGGCTGTAAGGTGCCACAGACAGTCACTATTTATTGGGCTGGGGGGGCTGTTTGTGCCTCTGGGTACTGGGAATGCCAGGGGGGCTGTAAGGTGCCACAGACAGTCACTATTTATTGGGCTGGGGGGGCTGTTTGTGCCTCTGGGTACTGGGAATGCCAGGGGGGCTGTAAGGTGCCACAGACAGTCACTATTTATTGGGCTGGGGGGGGCTGTTTGTGCCTCTGGGTACTGGGAATGCCAGGGGGGCTGTAAGGTGCCACAGACAGTCACTATTTATTGGGCTGGGGGGGGCTGTTTGTGCCTCTGGGTACTGGGAATGCCAGGGGGGCTGTAAGGTGCCACAGACAGTCACTATTTATTGGGCTGGGGGGGGCTGTTTGTGCCTCTGGGTACTGGGAATGCCAGGGGGGCTGTAAGGTGCCACAGACAGTCACTATTTATTGGGCTGGGGGGGCTGTTTGTGCCTCTGGGTACTGGGAATGCCAGGGGGGCTGTAAGGTGCCACAGACAGTCACTATTTATTGGGCTGGGGGGGGCTGTTTGTGCCTCTGGGTACTGGGAATGCCAGGGGGGCTGTAAGGTGCCACAGACAGTCACTATTTATTGGGCTGGGGGGGCTGTTTGTGCCTCTGGGTACTGGGAATGCCAGGGGGGCTGTAAGGTGCCACAGACAGTCACTATTTATTGGGCTGGGGGGGCTGTTTGTGCCTCTGGGTACTGGGAATGCCAGGGGGGCTGTAAGGTGCCACAGACAGTCACTATTTATTGGGCTGGGGGGGCTGTTTGTGCCTCTGGGTACTGGGAATGCCAGGGGGGCTGTAAGGTGCCACAGACAGTCACTATTTATTGGGCTGGGGGGGCTGTTTGTGCCTCTGGGTACTGGGAATGCCAGGGGGGCTGTAAGGTGCCACAGACAGTCACTATTTATTGGGCTGGGGGGGGCTGTTTGTGCCTCTGGGTACTGGGAATGCCAGGGGGGCTGTAAGGTGCCACAGACAGTCACTATTTATTGGGCTGGGGGGGGCTGTTTGTGCCTCTGGGTACTGGGAATGCCAGGGGGGCTGTAAGGTGCCACAGACAGTCACTATTTATTGGGCTGGGGGGGGCTGTTTGTGCCTCTGGGTACTGGGAATGCCAGGGGGGCTGTAAGGTGCCACAGACAGTCACTATTTATTGGGCTGGGGGGGCTGTTTGTGCCTCTGGGTACTGGGAATGCCAGGGGGGCTGTAAGGTGCCACAGACAGTCACTATTTATTGGGCTGGGGGGGGCTGTTTGTGCCTCTGGGTACTGGGAATGCCAGGGGGGCTGTAAGGTGCCACAGACAGTCACTATTTATTGGGCTGGGGGGGCTGTTTGTGCCTCTGGGTACTGGGAATGCCAGGGGGGCTGTAAGGTGCCACAGACAGTCACTATTTATTGGGCTGGGGGGGCTGTTTGTGCCTCTGGGTACTGGGAATGCCAGGGGGGCTGTAAGGTGCCACAGACAGTCACTATTTATTGGGCTGGGGGGGCTGTTTGTGCCTCTGGGTACTGGGAATGCCAGGGGGGCTGTAAGGTGCCACAGACAGTCACTATTTATTGGGCTGGGGGGGGCTGTTTGTGCCTCTGGGTACTGGGAATGCCAGGGGGGCTGTAAGGTGCCACAGACAGTCACTATTTATTGGGCTGGGGGGGCTGTTTGTGCCTCTGGGTACTGGGAATGCCAGGGGGGCTGTAAGGTGCCACAGACAGTCACTATTTATTGGGCTGGGGGGGCTGTTTGTGCCTCTGGGTACTGGGAATGCCAGGGGGGCTGTAAGGTGCCACAGACAGTCACTATTTATTGGGCTGGGGGGGGCTGTTTGTGCCTCTGGGTACTGGGAATGCCAGGGGGGCTGTAAGGTGCCACAGACAGTCACTATTTATTGGGCTGGGGGGGCTGTTTGTGCCTCTGGGTACTGGGAATGCCAGGGGGGCTGTAAGGTGCCACAGACAGTCACTATTTATTGGGCTGGGGGGGCTGTTTGTGCCTCTGGGTACTGGGAATGCCAGGGGGGCTGTAAGGTGCCACAGACAGTCACTATTTATTGGGCTGGGGGGGCTGTTTGTGCCTCTGGGTACTGGGAATGCCAGGGGGGCTGTAAGGTGCCACAGACAGTCACTATTTATTGGGCTGGGGGGGCTGTTTGTGCCTCTGGGTACTGGGAATGCCAGGGGGGCTGTAAGGTGCCACAGACAGTCACTATTTATTGGGCTGGGGGGGCTGTTTGTGCCTCTGGGTACTGGGAATGCCAGGGGGGCTGTAAGGTGCCACAGACAGTCACTATTTATTGGGCTGGGGGGGCTGTTTGTGCCTCTGGGTACTGGGAATGCCAGGGGGGCTGTAAGGTGCCACAGACAGTCACTATTTATTGGGCTGGGGGGGCTGTTTGTGCCTCTGGGTACTGGGAATGCCAGGGGGGCTGTAAGGTGCCACAGACAGTCACTATTTATTGGGCTGGGGGGGGCTGTTTGTTCCTCTGGGTACTGGGAATGCCAGGGGGGCTGTAAGGTGCCACAGACAGTCACTATTTATTGGGCTGGGGGGGGCTGTTTGTGCCTCTGGGTACTGGGAATGCCAGGGGGGCTGTAAGGTGCCACAGACAGTCACTATTTATTGGGCTGGGGGGGGCTGTTTGTGCCTCTGGGTACTGGGAATGCCAGGGGGGCTGTAAGGTGCCACAGACAGTCACTATTTATTGGGCTGGGGGGGGCTGTTTGTGCCTCTGGGTACTGGGAATGCCAGGGGGGCTGTAAGGTGCCACAGACAGTCACTATTTATTGGGCTGGGGGGGGCTGTTTGTGCCTCTGGGTACTGGGAATGCCAGGGGGGCTGTAAGGTGCCACAGACAGTCACTATTTATTGGGCTGGGGGGGCTGTTTGTGCCTCTGGGTACTGGGAATGCCAGGGGGGCTGTAAGGTGCCACAGACAGTCACTATTTATTGGGCTGGGGGGGGCTGTTTGTGCCTCTGGGTACTGGGAATGCCAGGGGGGCTGTAAGGTGCCACAGACAGTCACTATTTATTGGGCTGGGGGGGGCTGTTTGTGCCTCTGGGTACTGGGAATGCCAGGGGGGCTGTAAGGTGCCACAGACAGTCACTATTTATTGGGCTGGGGGGGCTGTTTGTGCCTCTGGGTACTGGGAATGCCAGGGGGGCTGTAAGGTGCCACAGACAGTCACTATTTATTGGGCTGGGGGGGGCTGTTTGTGCCTCTGGGTACTGGGAATGCCAGGGGGGCTGTAAGGTGCCACAGACAGTCACTATTTATTGGGCTGGGGGGGCTGTTTGTGCCTCTGGGTACTGGGAATGCCAGGGGGGCTGTAAGGTGCCACAGACAGTCACTATTTATTGGGCTGGGGGGGGCTGTTTGTGCCTCTGGGTACTGGGAATGCCAGGGGGGCTGTAAGGTGCCACAGACAGTCACTATTTATTGGGCTGGGGGGGCTGTTTGTGCCTCTGGGTACTGGGAATGCCAGGGGGCTGTAAGGTGCCACAGACAGTCACTATTTATTGGGCTGGGGGGGGCTGTTTGTGCCTCTGGGTACTGGGAATGCCAGGGGGGCTGTAAGGTGCCACAGACAGTCACTATTTATTGGGCTGGGGGGGCTGTTTGTGCCTCTGGGTACTGGGAATGCCAGGGGGGCTGTAAGGTGCCACAGACAGTCACTATTTATTGGGCTGGGGGGGGCTGTTTGTGCCTCTGGGTACTGGGAATGCCAGGGGGGCTGTAAGGTGCCACAGACAGTCACTATTTATTGGGCTGGGGGGGCTGTTTGTGCCTCTGGGTACTGGGAATGCCAGGGGGGCTGTAAGGTGCCACAGACAGTCACTATTTATTGGGCTGGGGGGGGCTGTTTGTGCCTCTGGGTACTGGGAATGCCAGGGGGGCTGTAAGGTGCCACAGACAGTCACTATTTATTGGGCTGGGGGGGCTGTTTGTGCCTCTGGGTACTGGGAATGCCAGGGGGGCTGTAAGGTGCCACAGACAGTCACTATTTATTGGGCTGGGGGGGCTGTTTGTGCCTCTGGGTACTGGGAATGCCAGGGGGGCTGTAAGGTGCCACAGACAGTCACTATTTATTGGGCTGGGGGGGCTGTTTGTGCCTCTGGGTACTGGGAATGCCAGGGGGGCTGTAAGGTGCCACAGACAGTCACTATTTATTGGGCTGGGGGGGGCTGTTTGTGCCTCTGGGTACTGGGAATGCCAGGGGGGCTGTAAGGTGCCACAGACAGTCACTATTTATTGGGCTGGGGGGGCTGTTTGTGCCTCTGGGTACTGGGAATGCCAGGGGGGCTGTAAGGTGCCACAGACAGTCACTATTTATTGGGCTGGGGGGGCTGTTTGTTCCTCTGGGTACTGGGAATGCCAGGGGGGCTGTAAGGTGCCACAGACAGTCACTATTTATTGGGCTGGGGGGGCTGTTTGTGCCTCTGGGTACTGGGAATGCCAGGGGGGCTGTAAGGTGCCACAGACAGTCACTATTTATTGGGCTGGGGGGGCTGTTTGTGCCTCTGGGTACTGGGAATGCCAGGGGGGCTGTAAGGTGCCACAGACAGTCACTATTTATTGGGCTGGGGGGGGCTGTTTGTGCCTCTGGGTACTGGGAATGCCAGGGGGGCTGTAAGGTGCCACAGACAGTCACTATTTATTGGGCTGGGGGGGCTGTTTGTGCCTCTGGGTACTGGGAATGCCAGGGGGGCTGTAAGGTGCCACAGACAGTCACTATTTATTGGGCTGGGGGGGGCTGTTTGTGCCTCTGGGTACTGGGAATGCCAGGGGGGCTGTAAGGTGCCACAGACAGTCACTATTTATTGGGCTGGGGGGGGCTGTTTGTGCCTCTGGGTACTGGGAATGCCAGGGGGGCTGTAAGGTGCCACAGACAGTCACTATTTATTGGGCTGGGGGGGCTGTTTGTGCCTCTGGGTACTGGGAATGCCAGGGGGGCTGTAAGGTGCCACAGACAGTCACTATTTATTGGGCTGGGGGGGGCTGTTTGTGCCTCTGGGTACTGGGAATGCCAGGGGGGCTGTAAGGTGCCACAGACAGTCACTATTTATTGGGCTGGGGGGGCTGTTTGTGCCTCTGGGTACTGGGAATGCCAGGGGGGCTGTAAGGTGCCACAGACAGTCACTATTTATTGGGCTGGGGGGGGCTGTTTGTGCCTCTGGGTACTGGGAATGCCAGGGGGGCTGTAAGGTGCCACAGACAGTCACTATTTATTGGGCTGGGGGGGCTGTTTGTGCCTCTGGGTACTGGGAATGCCAGGGGGGCTGTAAGGTGCCACAGACAGTCACTATTTATTGGGCTGGGGGGGCTGTTTGTGCCTCTGGGTACTGGGAATGCCAGGGGGGCTGTAAGGTGCCACAGACAGTCACTATTTATTGGGCTGGGGGGGGCTGTTTGTGCCTCTGGGTACTGGGAATGCCAGGGGGGCTGTAAGGTGCCACAGACAGTCACTATTTATTGGGCTGGGGGGGCTGTTTGTGCCTCTGGGTACTGGGAATGCCAGGGGGGCTGTAAGGTGCCACAGACAGTCACTATTTATTGGGCTGGGGGGGGCTGTTTGTGCCTCTGGGTACTGGGAATGCCAGGGGGGCTGTAAGGTGCCACAGACAGTCACTATTTATTGGGCTGGGGGGGGCTGTTTGTGCCTCTGGGTACTGGGAATGCCAGGGGGGCTGTAAGGTGCCACAGACAGTCACTATTTATTGGGCTGGGGGGGGCTGTTTGTGCCTCTGGGTACTGGGAATGCCAGGGGGGCTGTAAGGTGCCACAGACAGTCACTATTTATTGGGCTGGGGGGGGCTGTTTGTGCCTCTGGGTACTGGGAATGCCAGGGGGGCTGTAAGGTGCCACAGACAGTCACTATTTATTGGGCTGGGGGGGGCTGTTTGTGCCTCTGGGTACTGGGAATGCCAGGGGGGCTGTAAGGTGCCACAGACAGTCACTATTTATTGGGCTGGGGGGGGCTGTTTGTGCCTCTGGGTACTGGGAATGCCAGGGGGCTGTAAGGTGCCACAGACAGTCACTATTTATTGGGCTGGGGGGGCTGTTTGTGCCTCTGGGTACTGGGAATGCCAGGGGGGCTGTAAGGTGCCACAGACAGTCACTATTTATTGGGCTGGGGGGGGCTGTTTGTTCCTCTGGGTACTGGGAATGCCAGGGGGGCTGTAAGGTGCCACAGACAGTCACTATTTATTGGGCTGGGGGGGCTGTTTGTGCCTCTGGGTACTGGGAATGCCAGGGGGGCTGTAAGGTGCCACAGACAGTCACTATTTATTGGGCTGGGGGGGCTGTTTGTGCCTCTGGGTACTGGGAATGCCAGGGGGGCTGTAAGGTGCCACAGACAGTCACTATTTATTGGGCTGGGGGGGGCTGTTTGTGCCTCTGGGTACTGGGAATGCCAGGGGGGCTGTAAGGTGCCACAGACAGTCACTATTTATTGGGCTGGGGGGGGCTGTTTGTGCCTCTGGGTACTGGGAATGCCAGGGGGGCTGTAAGGTGCCACAGACAGTCACTATTTATTGGGCTGGGGGGGCTGTTTGTGCCTCTGGGTACTGGGAATGCCAGGGGGGCTGTAAGGTGCCACAGACAGTCACTATTTATTGGGCTGGGGGGGGCTGTTTGTGCCTCTGGGTACTGGGAATGCCAGGGGGGCTGTAAGGTGCCACAGACAGTCACTATTTATTGGGCTGGGGGGGGCTGTTTGTGCCTCTGGGTACTGGGAATGCCAGGGGGGCTGTAAGGTGCCACAGACAGTCACTATTTATTGGGCTGGGGGGGCTGTTTGTGCCTCTGGGTACTGGGAATGCCAGGGGGGCTGTAAGGTGCCACAGACAGTCACTATTTATTGGGCTGGGGGGGGCTGTTTGTGCCTCTGGGTACTGGGAATGCCAGGGGGGCTGTAAGGTGCCACAGACAGTCACTATTTATTGGGCTGGGGGGGCTGTTTGTGCCTCTGGGTACTGGGAATGCCAGGGGGGCTGTAAGGTGCCACAGACAGTCACTATTTATTGGGCTGGGGGGGCTGTTTGTGCCTCTGGGTACTGGGAATGCCAGGGGGGCTGTAAGGTGCCACAGACAGTCACTATTTATTGGGCTGGGGGGCTGTTTGTGCCTCTGGGTACTGGGAATGCCAGGGGGGCTGTAAGGTGCCACAGACAGTCACTATTTATTGGGCTGGGGGGGGCTGTTTGTGCCTCTGGGTACTGGGAATGCCAGGGGGGCTGTAAGGTGCCACAGACAGTCACTATTTATTGGGCTGGGGGGGCTGTTTGTGCCTCTGGGTACTGGGAATGCCAGGGGGGCTGTAAGGTGCCACAGACAGTCACTATTTATTGGGCTGGGGGGGCTGTTTGTGCCTCTGGGTACTGGGAATGCCAGGGGGGCTGTAAGGTGCCACAGACAGTCACTATTTATTGGGCTGGGGGGGGCTGTTTGTGCCTCTGGGTACTGGGAATGCCAGGGGGGCTGTAAGGTGCCACAGACAGTCACTATTTATTGGGCTGGGGGGGCTGTTTGTGCCTCTGGGTACTGGGAATGCCAGGGGGGCTGTAAGGTGCCACAGACAGTCACTATTTATTGGGCTGGGGGGGCTGTTTGTTCCTCTGGGTACTGGGAATGCCAGGGGGGCTGTAAGGTGCCACAGACAGTCACTATTTATTGGGCTGGGGGGGCTGTTTGTGCCTCTGGGTACTGGGAATGCCAGGGGGGCTGTAAGGTGCCACAGACAGTCACTATTTATTGGGCTGGGGGGGGCTGTTTGTGCCTCTGGGTACTGGGAATGCCAGGGGGGCTGTAAGGTGCCACAGACAGTCACTATTTATTGGGCTGGGGGGGGCTGTTTGTGCCTCTGGGTACTGGGAATGCCAGGGGGGCTGTAAGGTGCCACAGACAGTCACTATTTATTGGGCTGGGGGGGGCTGTTTGTGCCTCTGGGTACTGGGAATGCCAGGGGGGCTGTAAGGTGCCACAGACAGTCACTATTTATTGGGCTGGGGGGGGCTGTTTGTGCCTCTGGGTACTGGGAATGCCAGGGGGGCTGTAAGGTGCCACAGACAGTCACTATTTATTGGGCTGGGGGGGGCTGTTTGTGCCTCTGGGTACTGGGAATGCCAGGGGGGCTGTAAGGTGCCACAGACAGTCACTATTTATTGGGCTGGGGGGGGCTGTTTGTGCCTCTGGGTACTGGGAATGCCAGGGGGGCTGTAAGGTGCCACAGACAGTCACTATTTATTGGGCTGGGGGGGCTGTTTGTGCCTCTGGGTACTGGGAATGCCAGGGGGGCTGTAAGGTGCCACAGACAGTCACTATTTATTGGGCTGGGGGGGGCTGTTTGTGCCTCTGGGTACTGGGAATGCCAGGGGGGCTGTAAGGTGCCACAGACAGTCACTATTTATTGGGCTGGGGGGGGCTGTTTGTTCCTCTGGGTACTGGGAATGCCAGGGGGGCTGTAAGGTGCCACAGACAGTCACTATTTATTGGGCTGGGGGGGCTGTTTGTGCCTCTGGGTACTGGGAATGCCAGGGGGGCTGTAAGGTGCCACAGACAGTCACTATTTATTGGGCTGGGGGGGGCTGTTTGTGCCTCTGGGTACTGGGAATGCCAGGGGGGCTGTAAGGTGCCACAGACAGTCACTATTTATTGGGCTGGGGGGGCTGTTTGTGCCTCTGGGTACTGGGAATGCCAGGGGGGCTGTAAGGTGCCACAGACAGTCACTATTTATTGGGCTGGGGGGGGCTGTTTGTGCCTCTGGGTACTGGGAATGCCAGGGGGGCTGTAAGGTGCCACAGACAGTCACTATTTATTGGGCTGGGGGGGCTGTTTGTGCCTCTGGGTACTGGGAATGCCAGGGGGGCTGTAAGGTGCCACAGACAGTCACTATTTATTGGGCTGGGGGGGGCTGTTTGTGCCTCTGGGTACTGGGAATGCCAGGGGGGCTGTAAGGTGCCACAGACAGTCACTATTTATTGGGCTGGGGGGGCTGTTTGTGCCTCTGGGTACTGGGAATGCCAGGGGGGCTGTAAGGTGCCACAGACAGTCACTATTTATTGGGCTGGGGGGGCTGTTTGTTCCTCTGGGTACTGGGAATGCCAGGGGGGCTGTAAGGTGCCACAGACAGTCACTATTTATTGGGCTGGGGGGGGCTGTTTGTGCCTCTGGGTACTGGGAATGCCAGGGGGGCTGTAAGGTGCCACAGACAGTCACTATTTATTGGGCTGGGGGGGCTGTTTGTGCCTCTGGGTACTGGGAATGCCAGGGGGGCTGTAAGGTGCCACAGACAGTCACTATTTATTGGGCTGGGGGGGGCTGTTTGTGCCTCTGGGTACTGGGAATGCCAGGGGGGCTGTAAGGTGCCACAGACAGTCACTATTTATTGGGCTGGGGGGGGCTGTTTGTGCCTCTGGGTACTGGGAATGCCAGGGGGGCTGTAAGGTGCCACAGACAGTCACTATTTATTGGGCTGGGGGGGCTGTTTGTGCCTCTGGGTACTGGGAATGCCAGGGGGCTGTAAGGTGCCACAGACAGTCACTATTTATTGGGCTGGGGGGGCTGTTTGTTCCTCTGGGTACTGGGAATGCCAGGGGGGCTGTAAGGTGCCACAGACAGTCACTATTTATTGGGCTGGGGGGGCTGTTTGTGCCTCTGGGTACTGGGAATGCCAGGGGGGCTGTAAGGTGCCACAGACAGTCACTATTTATTGGGCTGGGGGGGCTGTTTGTGCCTCTGGGTACTGGGAATGCCAGGGGGGCTGTAAGGTGCCACAGACAGTCACTATTTATTGGGCTGGGGGGGCTGTTTGTGCCTCTGGGTACTGGGAATGCCAGGGGGGCTGTAAGGTGCCACAGACAGTCACTATTTATTGGGCTGGGGGGGGCTGTTTGTGCCTCTGGGTACTGGGAATGCCAGGGGGGCTGTAAGGTGCCACAGACAGTCACTATTTATTGGGCTGGGGGGGGCTGTTTGTGCCTCTGGGTACTGGGAATGCCAGGGGGGCTGTAAGGTGCCACAGACAGTCACTATTTATTGGGCTGGGGGGGCTGTTTGTGCCTCTGGGTACTGGGAATGCCAGGGGGGCTGTAAGGTGCCACAGACAGTCACTATTTATTGGGCTGGGGGGGCTGTTTGTGCCTCTGGGTACTGGGAATGCCAGGGGGGCTGTAAGGTGCCACAGACAGTCACTATTTATTGGGCTGGGGGGGGCTGTTTGTGCCTCTGGGTACTGGGAATGCCAGGGGGGCTGTAAGGTGCCACAGACAGTCACTATTTATTGGGCTGGGGGGGGCTGTTTGTGCCTCTGGGTACTGGGAATGCCAGGGGGGCTGTAAGGTGCCACAGACAGTCACTATTTATTGGGCTGGGGGGGGCTGTTTGTTCCTCTGGGTACTGGGAATGCCAGGGGGGCTGTAAGGTGCCACAGACAGTCACTATTTATTGGGCTGGGGGGGCTGTTTGTGCCTCTGGGTACTGGGAATGCCAGGGGGGCTGTAAGGGTGCCACAGACAGTCACTATTTATTGGGGCTGGGGGCGGCTGTTTGGCTTCCTCTGGGTACTGGGACATGCCAGGCGGGGCTTTAAGGTGCCACAGACAATCAACTATTTTTTGGGCTGGGGGGGGGGGCGTTTTCCTTCTGGGTACTGGGAATGCCAGGGGGCTGTAAAGGTTGCCGACAGACAGTCACTATTTATTTGGGCCTGGGGGGGCTTTTTTTCTCTGCCCTCTGGGTACTGGGAATGCCAGGGGGGCTGTAAAGGTGCCACAGACAGGTCACTCTTTTATGTGGCGGGGGGCTGGTTTGTGCGCTCTGGGTACTGGGAAATGCCCAGGGGGCCTGTAAGGTGCCACAGACCACTCACTATTTATTGTGCTGGGGGGGGCCTGTTTGTGCCTCATGGGTACTTCGGGAATGCCAGGGGGGGCCTGTAAGGTCCACAGACAGTCACTATTTATGGCCTGGGGGGCTGTTTTTGTGCCTCTGGTACTTGGTAATCGCCAGGGGGCTTGTAAGGTGGCACAGACCACGTCACTATTTATTGGGCTGGGGGGGGCTGTTTGTGCCTCTGGGTACTGGGAATGCCAGGGGGGCTGTAAGGTGCCACAGACAGTCACTATTTATTGGGCTGGGGGGGGCTGTTTGTTGCCTCTGGGTACTGGGAATGCCAGGGGGGCTGTAAGGTGCCACAGACAGTCACTATTTATTGGGCTGGGGGGGGCTGTTTGTGCCTCTGGGTACTGGGAATGCCAGGGGGGCTGTAAGGTGCCACAGACAGTCACTATTTATTGGGCTGGGGGGGGGCTGTTTGTGCCTCTGGGTACTGGGAAATGCCAGGGGGGCTGTAAGGTGCCACAGACAGTCACTATTTATTGGGCTGGGGGGGGGGCTGTTTGTGCCTCTGGGTACTGGGAATGCCAGGGGGGCTGTAAGGTGCCACAGACAGTCACTATTTATTGGGCTGGGGGGGGGCTGTTTGTTCCTCTGGGTACTGGGAATGCCAGGGGGGCTGTAAGGTGCCACAGACAGTCACTATTTATTGGGCTGGGGGGGGCTGTTTGTTCCTCTGGGTACTGGGAATGCCAGGGGGGCTGTAAGGTGCCACAGACAGTCACTATTTATTGGGCTGGGGGGGGCTGTTTGTGCCTCTGGGTACTGGGAATGCCAGGGGGGCTGTAAGGTGCCACAGACAGTCACTATTTATTGGGCTGGGGGGGGCTGTTTGTTCCTCTGGGTACTGGGAATGCCAGGGGGGCTGTAAGGTGCCACAGACAGTCACTATTTATTGGCTGGGGGGGGGCTGTTTGTGCCTCTGGGTACTGGGAATGCCAGGGGGGCTGTAAGGTGCCACAGACAGTCACTATTTATTGGGGCTGGGGGGGGGCTGTTTGTTGCCTCTGGGTACTGGGAATGCCAGGGGGGCTGTAAGGTGCCACAGACAGTCACTATTTATTGGGCTGGGGGGGGCTGTTTGTGCTCTCTGGGTACTGGAATGCCAGGGGGGCTGTAAGGTGCCACAGACAGTCACTATTTATTGGGCTGGGGGGGGGCTGTTTTGTGCCTCTGGGTACTGGGAATGCCAGGGGGGCTGTAAGGTGCCACAGACAGTCACTATTTATTGGGCTGGGGGGGGCTGTTTGTTCCTCTGGGTACTGGGAATGCCAGGGGGCTGTAAGGTGCCACAGACAGTCACTATTTATTGGGCTGGGGGGGGCTGTTTGTTCCTCTGGGTACTGGGAATGCCAGGGGGCTGTAAGGTGCCACAGACAGTCACTATTTATTGGGCTGGGGGGGCTGTTTGTGCCTCTGGGTACTGGGAATGCCAGGGGGGCTGTAAGGTGCCACAGACAGTCACTATTTATTGGGCTGGGGGGGGCTGTTTGTGCCTCTGGGTACTGGGAATGCCAGGGGGGCTGTAAGGTGCCACAGACAGTCACTATTTATTGGGCTGGGGGGGCTGTTTGTTCCTCTGGGTACTGGGAATGCCAGGGGGGCTGTAAGGTGCCACAGACAGTCACTATTTATTTGGGCTGGGGGGGCTGTTTGTGCCTCTGGGTACTGGGAATGCCAGGGGGCTGTAAGGTGCCACAGACAGTCACTATTTATTGGGCTGGGGGGGGGCTGTTTGTCCTCTGGGTACTGGGAATGCCAGGGGGCTGTAAGGTGCCACAGACAGTCACTATTTATTGGGCTGGGGGGGGCTGTTTGTGCCTCTGGGTACTGGGAATGCCAGGGGGGCTGTAAGGTGCCACAGACAGTCACTATTTATTGGGCTGGGGGGGGGCTGTTTGTGCCTCTGGGTACTGGGAATGCCAGGGGGCTGTAAGGTGCCACAGACAGTCACTATTTATTGGGCTGGGGGGGGCTGTTTGTGCCTCTGGGTACTGGGGAATGCCAGGGGGGCTGTAAGGTGCCACAGACAGTCACTATTTATTGGGCTGGGGGGGGCTGTTTGTGCCTCTGGGTACTGGGAATGCCAGGGGGGCTGTAAGGTGCCACAGACAGTCACTATTTATTGGGCTGGGGGGGCTGTTTGTTCCTCTGGGTACTGGGAATGCCAGGGGGGCTGTAAGGTGCCACAGACAGTCACTATTTATTGGGCTGGGGGGGCTGTTTGTGCCTCTGGGTACTGGGAATGCCAGGGGGGCTGTAAGGTGCCACAGACAGTCACTATTTATTGGGCTGGGGGGGCTGTTTGTGCCTCTGGGTACTGGGAATGCCAGGGGGGCTGTAAGGTGCCACAGACAGTCACTATTTATTGGGCTGGGGGGGCTGTTTGTGCCTCTGGGTACTGGGAATGCCAGGGGGGCTGTAAGGTGCCACAGACAGTCACTATTTATTGGGCTGGGGGGGCTGTTTGTGCCTCTGGGTACTGGGAATGCCAGGGGGGCTGTAAGGTGCCACAGACAGTCACTATTTATTGGGCTGGGGGGGGCTGTTTGTGCCTCTGGGTACTGGGAATGCCAGGGGGCTGTAAGGTGCCACAGACAGTCACTATTTATTGGGCTGGGGGGGGCTGTTTGTGCCTCTGGGTACTGGGAATGCCAGGGGGGCTGTAAGGTGCCACAGACAGTCACTATTTATTGGGCTGGGGGGGGCTGTTTGTTCCTCTGGGTACTGGGAATGCCAGGGGGGCTGTAAGGTGCCACAGACAGTCACTATTTATTGGGCTGGGGGGGCTGTTTGTTCCTCTGGGTACTGGGAATGCCAGGGGGCTGTAAGGTGCCACAGACAGTCACTATTTATTGGGCTGGGGGGGGCTGTTTGTTCCTCTGGGTACTGGGAATGCCAGGGGGGCTGTAAGGTGCCACAGACAGTCACTATTTATTGGGCTGGGGGGGGCTGTTTGTTCCTCTGGGTACTGGGAATGCCAGGGGGGCTGTAAGGTGCCACAGACAGTCACTATTTATTGGGCTGGGGGGGCTGTTTGTGCCTCTGGGTACTGGGAATGCCAGGGGGGCTGTAAGGTGCCACAGACAGTCACTATTTATTGGGCTGGGGGGGGCTGTTTGTGCCTCTGGGTACTGGGAATGCCAGGGGGGGCTGTAAGGTGCCACAGACAGTCACTATTTATTAGGCTGGGGGGGGGGCTGTTTGTTGCTCTGGGTACTGGGAATGCCAGGGGGGCTGTAAGGTGCCACAGACAGTCACTATTTATTGGGCTGGGGGGGCTGTTTGTGCCTCTGGGTACTGGAATGCAGGGGGCTGTAAGGTGCCACAGACAGCACTATTTATTGGGCTGGGGGGGGCTGTTTGTGCCTCTGGGTACTGGATGCCAGGGGGGCTGTTAAGGTGCCACAGACAGTCACTATTTATTGGGCTGGGGGGGTGTTTTCCTCTGGTACTGGAAATGCCAGGGGGCTGTTAAGTGCAACAGACAGTCACTATTTATTGGGCTTGGGGGGGCTGTTTGTGCCTCTGGGTACTGGGGAATGCCAGGGGGCTGTAAGGTGCCACAGACAGTCACTATTTATTGGGCTGGGGGGGCTGTTTGTGCCTCTGGGTACTGGAATGCCAGGGGGCTGTAAGGTGCCACAGACAGTCACTATTTATTGGGCTGGGGGGGGCTGTTTGTGCCTCTGGGTACTGGGAATGCCAGGGGGCTGTAAGGTGCCACAGACAGTCACTATTTATTGGGCTGGGGGGGCTGTTTGTTCCTCTGGGTACTGGGAATGCCAGGGGGGCTGTAAGGTGCCACAGACAGTCACTATTTATTGGGCTGGGGGGCTGTTTGTGCCTCTGGGTACTGGGAATGCCAGGGGGGCTGTAAGGTGCCACAGACAGTCACTATTTATTGGGCCTGGGGGGGCTGTTTGTGCCTCTGGGTACTGGGAATGCCAGGGGGGCTGTAAGGTGCCACAGACAGTCACTATTTATTGGGCTGGGGGGGGCTGTTTGTGCCTCTGGGTACTGGGAATGCCAGGGGGGCTGTAAGGTGCCACAGACAGTCACTATTTATTGGGCTGGGGGGGGCTGTTTTGTGCCTCTGGGTACTGGGAATGCCAGGGGGGCTGTAAGGTGCCACAGACAGTCACTATTTATTGGGCTGGGGGGGGCTGTTTGTTGCCTCTGGGTACTGGGAATGCCAGGGGGGCTGTAAGGTGCCACAGACAGTCACTATTTATTGGGCTGGGGGGGGCTGTTTGTTCCTCTGGGTACTGGGAAATGCCAGGGGGGGCTGTAAGTGCCACAGACAGTCACTATTTATTGGGCTGGGGGGGGCTGTTTGTTGCCTCTGGGTACTGGGAATGCCAGGGGGGCTGTAAGGTGCCACAGACAGTCACTATTTATTGGGCTGGGGGGGCTGTTTGTGCCTCTGGGTACTGGGAATGCCAGGGGGGCTGTTAAGGTGCCACAGACAGTCACTATTTATTGGGCTGGGGGGGGGCTGTTTGTGCCTCTGGGTACTGGGAATGCCAGGGGGGCTGTAAGGTGCCACAGACAGTCACTATTTATTGGGCTGGGGGGGCTGTTTGTCCTCTGGGTACTGGGAATGCCAGGGGGGCTGTAAGGTGCCACAGACAGTCACTATTTATTGGGCTGGGGGGGCTGTTTGTGCCTCTGGGTACTGGGAATGCCAGGGGGCTGTAAGGGTGCACAGACAGTCACTATTTATTGGGCTTGGGGGTCGGGTTTTGTTCCTTGGGGTACTGGGAATGCCAGGGGGGGCTGTAAGTGCCACAGACAGTTCACTATTTATTGGGCCTGGGGGGGCTGTTTGTGCCTCTGGGTACTGGGAATGCCCTAAGGGGGCTGTTAAGGTGCCACAGACAGTCACTATTTATTTGGGTTGGGGGGGGGGCTGTTGTGCCTCTGGGTTACTGGAATGCCAGGGGGGCATGTAAGGTGCCACAGACAGTCACTATTTATTGGGCTGGGGGGGGGCTGTTTGGTTCCTCTGGGTACGGGAATGCCAGGGGGGCTGTAAGGTGCCACAGACAGTCGACTATTTATTGGGCTTGGGGGGCCTGTTTGTTTTCTGGGTACTGGGAATGCCAGGGGGGCTGTTAAGGTGCCACAGACAGTCACTATTTATTGGGCTGGGGGGCTGTTTGTGCCTCTGGGTACTGGGAATGCCAGGGGGGCTGTAAGGTGCCACAGACAGTCACTATTTTATTGGGCTGGGGGGGGCTGTTTTGTGCCTCTGGGTACTGGAATGCCAGGGGGGCTGTAAGGTGCCACAGACAGTCACTATTTTATTGGGCTGGGGGGCTGTTTGTGCCTCTGGGTACTGGGAATGCCGGGGGGCTGTAAGGTGCCACAGACAGTCACTATTTATTGGGCTGGGGGGGAGCTGTTTGTGCCTTCTGGGTACTGGGAATGCCAGGGGGCTTGTAAGGTGCCACAGACAGTCACTATTTATTGGGCTGGGGGGGCTGTTTGTGCCTCTGGGTACTGGGAATGCCAGGGGGGCTGTAAGGTGCCACAGACAGTCACTATTTATTGGGCTGGGGGGGCTGTTTGTTCCTCTGGGTACTGGATGCCAGGGGGGCTGTAAGGTGCCACAGACAGTCACTATTTTATTTGGGCTGGGGGGGGGCTGTTTGTGTCTCTGGGTACTGGGAATGCCAGGGGGGCTGTAAGTGCCACAGACAGTCACTATTTATTGGGCTGGGGGGGCTGTTTGTGCCTCTGGGTACTGGGAATGCCAGGGGGGCTGTAAGGTGCCAACAGCACAGTCACTATTTATTGGGCTGGGGGGGCTGTTTGTTCCTCTGGGTACTGGGAATGCCAGGGGGGCTGTAAGGTGCCACAGACAGTCACTATTTATTGGCTGGGGGGGCTGTTTGTTTCTCTGGGTACTGGGAATGCCAGGGGGCTGTAAGGTGCCACAGACAGTCACTATTTATTTGGGGGGG